>NW_015386416.1:229924-275135 GCF_001527695.2 Protobothrops mucrosquamatus
AGGGTTAGACTAGATGACCTCCAAGATCCCTTCCAACTTTATTATTATTATTATTATTAGTATTAGTATTAGTATTAGTATTTGTCATGCCATTTGGCAAGGAGATAAGGAATGTCCCATAGATATGACAATGTAGGATACTATGATGCTTGTTCACTGATTTAGAACTGGTAAGACCTGATTCAAATTTTTTTCTGGAATGGAATCCAACATTTGAGCCAGTCACTATCTCTCAATATTTTATTTCATAAGATGTTATAAGGTTATAACAGATGCAAAGTCTTTTTCTAGAGCCCCGTGTAAAAAATAAAATTTCTAATTTTGTCATAACATGGGCTCCCTAAAGCATCAGATAAAATTGAATTCTACTATGCCTCTCCTATGTAATCTCATATACAGTATACAATTGCACAGCTGGATAAAACTAGATTGCTTCTCTAGTTATTCCACCAAGGATCACCATCATAACATCATTAATTCTTAGATCAGTGGTTCTCAACCTTTTCTTCACCATGACCCCATTTTTAAATATCTTTTGTGCCAGAGATCATGGCTAGGGACCACCAAGACTTAACTCAAGATTTAAACCATAACATTTCTTCAAGCCTTCATGGACCCCCTGTGATGACATTGCTGCCTCCCAAGGGTCTGCAGACCACAGATTGAGAACCACCATCCTAGATAATTACTAACAGACTAACTAAAATGGGGACATCTGAAATGGAGCATTCCCCTCGATTGGGCAGAGCAACAGTCAGTTTCCCCAAAGACATTGGCTTTCAATTATCTTTTATTTTTTGCTAAAAAGATTATAGTAAGAGAAAGAAGAGCAAGGACAGCTTGCCTTTCAATCTGCAGAAAAGAGCCCCAGATGAATTCTCTTCAGATGTATTCTCAGTGGTGAAGTGTGAATATGAGCTGAAATCTAAAAGCTTACAAAAGCAAGTAGTAAGTATTGTTCAGCTAGACTGATTCTAGTGTTGATTCTATCTGGAATTTTCTGTGTTTCTTATTTTTCCTAAACTTCATTTTTTATCTTGGGATTTAGCTTCATTTGCTTAATAAGAGAATATTTCATTAAAACTTTTTTTCTATCACACACAGCTGCAAGATTGTGCAATTACTCCTTGCATTTCAGGACTAGAAAAAGGTTTGTTAAATTCTGTAAATCTAGGCTTAAGGCAAAGTACCAAAGGACTTTCCTTTTTGTTACACTGCATGGAAGACTCTTTAATAGATGATCTCAGAAGTTTCCAGCATGGCAAACAAATGGTTTCAAGAAGTTTAACCTGCTTGATAGTAACCTGGTGTAGATTTGTTTTGCAGGGTAGCTTGGAAAAAGGGATCTGCTAGTGAAATTCTAAATTGTTCCTGATTTGGAGTAGAGTAGAATACAATAGAGTCATAAAATAGAATAAAATTCTATTATACATTTATATACAAGAACAAGTAAAATGGAAATTATATATTCAAACTGATCAAGTATTTTTATCCCAGCAAGTGTGTGTGTTTTGGGATTGGACCATACCTAAGTGCCATGAATTTCCTCTTCATTTGGGAGATTTAGTGCTGGAAAATTGCCCAATGGTTAGATCAGCACTGATCTCAAAAAGAACCGAACACTCCGGTTCCTAAAAAAAAATCAAACATTCTGCACATACTGACACTCATAACACTGTTCTCTAAAATCAATTTTAAAAAGAAATCATGCCATTCTGATGACAGGGTCTGTTGTGGGAATCAGGCAATCTCCTTTAAGACACTGAGTATGGATTATACTGTAAACCAAAAATCAGCAATTTACTTATATAGGAGTAAATAAAAGGGTCACTTGGTAAATTATTGAAGCAGACCATTGTTTTTGTTTATCACTTTCTTGATGGGTTCTATTTTATATAGGAAAGATTTAAACTATGAAACTTGGGAGGGGCTCCAGACCCCTGGAAATTCTTTGACCTAGTTCATTATTTGTCAAGCTCAGTTGCTATTATTAATAAGCCACTTCCTAAAGTTCTTATAAAAATAATCTTCACATGAATAAAACATCTCTGTAAAAATAGAAAAGTTCCTTCAGTTTGGGTAAACTTTGTGATACTATTCTGTTTAATTTAAAAGAAATAAGGGATTTGCACTTGTAGATCTCGGGCATTTTGAAAATACTCAGTTGAACTCATAGTGCCAGACTATAAATATGTGGGAAGCCCCCCCCCTGAGAATGAAATATTTTGTGGAATATTAAAAGAGGCAGAATATTATACTTCCCCTAAACGAGAAGAGGAGAAACATGTTCTTATAAGCAGAAAGCAGCCCCAGTCTTCCTGCTATAGGAAAAACAGTCTCAAGCAGAAGCCAGAAGTCTTTAAAAATGAATATTTTGTACCCATTAAGAAAGACTGGGCCATCCCATTCATAAACAAAACGCTTACAGCCACAGCTGCCACAGAAGGCTGGAGCTGATGGGATTAGAAAAACAAAGACTTCTAAAATCTACATTCCCTACCTAGTTCCAAGGACAGAGCATGACCTCCCAACCACAATGGGAGTCAGGCAACAATAATTAGAATACTAAAAAGGCACACTCAAGCACAGATCAAAGTACATTTCACAACGAACAAGCATCCCAATCACAAAGCCCCAAAGAATGTATTAAAACCCACCTACTCTCAACTTCATTTTGTCAGCTGTCCCAGAACTGCATGCTGTTGTCACTTCTGCTCATCAAATCAAAACAGAAAACTTCTTTCTTAGCAGCCTCCATTTTATTTTCAGTGTCTTTCTCCCGGCTTGGAACTGGACTTGATGTTTATTTCCACAAATAAAATTCAGATCTCCAAAGCGACTGAAGTTCTCACACCATAGTCTGGATGTAATTTGCAAGGCATTGCCACCTCTGAATTAGTAAACATCAGACTCTATGTACAGAAGCTTTATGCTATGAACTCATCTTTTTTCAATATATCTTTCCCTCACAACTCTATCAGAAGAATTTATCTTTACTCACAACACTGAAGCTACTGAGAATAAACTACTCTGGAGCTTCAGTTTAAAAATTGTTACAAACTGAAGCTGAGACAGTAGGAAAATAGTATTTACTTATGTATTTATTTACTTATTATTTATAAAATGCATCTGCCAAATTGAATGTCTGCAAATTAAATAATACAGATTCATGTAATTACATGTTAAATAAATGGATGGAACATCATCTGTGTATGAATATATTCAGTTTTTCAAGGAATGTATGAAGAAACCATTCTTAAGTCATTCCAGCTAAATGCACTATGTTCTGTAGATGGCCTTTAAACTTGTAAAATGCTGATTATAATTAACACAGTGGCTGGAATACAAAGTATGATTGCTTGCTTCAAGAATGGTTATTTTTTAGTGTCCCCCTCCTTCCCCCCGAGAATTGGAAGAAGCAAACCAAAACTAGACAGTCATATTGTATCTATAGTTACATGGTTAGAATGCTTTTTTAAGGATTTTCTTAATTTCTTCTTGTGCACTTCCACAATCATCACAACATGAAAGACAGAGAGAAATAGTTTTAAACACTGCCTAAATGTTTAATTTTCTATTAGTTGTTCTATTTACAATGAAATTTTAAGTAAGAGGCTGTTTCCTTTATCTAAAAATAAATAATCTGAACAAAAGCAAAGGCTTTTCAAGAGCAAGAATCTCTTTAAAAAAAAAAAAAAAAAGACAAGCTGTTAACACCAATTCTATTTCAGTTCATTTCCTTGAATTGGGTAGTAAGTATCCATAGTTGCTTTAGCAATAAAATAATGTAAATTCATCATGCTAATGAGCATAATTGACTAGAAAGTTCTTCATTTTTTCTTTGGTGGATAGTATCCGCATAAAAAATAATAATTCCTAGAAAACAGCTAGCTCAGTGGTTGAGTTTGTATGTCATTCTATACCAGGGGTGTCAAACTCGCAACGTCACGTGACGTGTCGCGACGTATCATGACTTTTTTTCCATTGCCGGCAATGGGGTGGGTGCAGTTTCACCATGACGAATCTGTCCCGCGGGCTGGCAGTTTGACACCCTTTTCTACACCATGGTTTATTTACCCATGTTTTATTGAATCAATCACAATAGCTGGGTTTGCATTGTACTTTATATTGTAAACTCAGTTTGTAAGTTAAACAGTAGTATAAACTAACACAAATCAAATCAAATGATGTTTTGGGGAAATAGCTGAAATCCATGCAGTTATAGTATTTTTGAGTTTTTTAGTTGAAGTATTTCATACATTCAGACATCCAGTTTGATGTAGTAATTAAGGCTTCAAAGTAGAAACCAAGAGACCATAAATTCAAGTCCCATCTTAGGCACAAGCCAGCTAGGTACCAATTGTGAGGGTTCTCTGCTCTCCAAGGACTGGAGACAACACAGCATCACAAATCTTTTTTAATACTTTATTGTAGCTCTTCTCCAACAATACCCTATTGCTCTAAGCCAACTCCACTCTTCTAGGCTTTGCAAGGTGATGATGCCACATAAATATGTCTTTAATACTCAGGCCTTTGCATTCATGCTGTTAATGTGGTAATCAAATAAAAGCACCCTATACAAACTACAGCAAGAACATTTGTAAGACACTGGTTATATATTAGTTTAAAGACTGAAACAAATATACAATTGTTGTCTTTTACAAACATGCTCGCAGTAGTTCAGATAAAGTGCTGTTTCAGTGTGTCTATTCTTTTACTAGTAACTCCTGAGCTCCAGACAAAGTTTCAGTTCCAGGCAGGATTCCCACCAGGACATGCTCCTTGCTATACTTATGGTTCTGGTGGTTGAATAAAAATCCTTACTCCTGGTTATGATAGCTGCCAATCCTCAGAGATTGCCTCACCTTTTTTGTAAGCCCTTTGCTTTCATTTCTCATGCTACATACATCTTTCATTCTGCTTTAGTATTTGCTTTTGTAAATTCAAAAGACTGACTAAGGTGAATCTGGATGTCAGCAGTCCTCGAAAATGCCAGGGGATGGCTCAATTAGCCAGGCAGCTGCAATACTGGCTTAGACACCTTTGAGTACAATTCTGATGGAATAGATGAATGCCTGAAGTAAGGGAGGGGGGACTTGTCTGCATGACTCAGTTACTTTTGAAAAGAGCAGACAGCAACCACAATTTCACTTCCTCACAAGTCACATTCTCTGCCCTTGGAAGAAAGAATGGCAAACCACTTCCGTAATATTGCCAAGAAAACTGCAAGAACTAATCTAGGCAGTTTCCAATACTGACTCAAATCCAATACATTCATAAATAAATATCATGTATTCAGTGTAAATGAAGGAAGTTATGCCAGGTTTATGTTACAGAGTTAATTCTAAATTGTTTCTCCACTCATTTCTGTCCTCCTCTACTGAGGAAGCTAATTTTCAAAGTAAGAATCTAAGTTCAAATGAAAATGAGGAAAGCTCCCTATATCTCTCTATGCAGAGGGAAAAAAAGAGAAAATGGCATTATGGTAAGGTGTTGGATGAAGACTGTGAAGAGCCAGGTTCATATCTCTGCTAAAGGAGCAGTTAGTGCTAGTTAGAACTGCACTGTGGGTTTGTCTTTGTTTTTTAAAAATGTTGTGAGCCGCCCTGAGTCCTTCGGGAGAAGGGCGGGATACAAATTGAATAAAATGAAAAAAAATGAAATGAAAAAAAGACTTCAGACCAGACTCTCTCAGCTCAGCTAATTTGCTTCACCAGTAGTGATTATAAACCTATAGGATGTTGAAGAAAATATGGGATATCTTGTTTATTCATTTGTAAATGTTTATCAGTTGTGAGCATAACTTTATTTTATATACTTCCCGTACATCCCCTACTATCAATTTTACAAATGAGCATGGTTGCAGCCATTTTCCTTCTCATTTAAGGTTGCCACATAGAACAGAGGGAGGGGGTTACCCAGGTACTTCACTAGTCAAAATAATCTTTTGTCCCAGGGGAACCAAGGTCATCAGCTGCTCCCAGGACTAGAGACCGGGCATTTCATAAAAAGCCCGCCAAATAATTATATGGGGGAACATAGTTGCTTACATAGCTTTTGTGGGCGGGACATTTAACTTTGTATTGGGGAATTGTTGCTTGTGTATCCAGACTTGGTTTTACTTTTGATGTGCTGATACATTGTAACTAATAAACATGTTCTTTGAGGAATTTGCAAGCCTTGGAGTTCTGCTTTATTCGTCTATGTCAGAACCATGACAACTAACCTATGTTTGATCATGGTTATTTCAATAAGCCACATCTTTCCTTAGGAACTGATAGTTAAGGTTCCATAGAGTTTTGGGGAAGGTGTCAGTCCTGGATCTCTTGCAGCTGCCCAATGAATTCCCCACTTAATCCCTCCTACCTTTCTGGTTGAGCATTTCCCAACAACTGCTATTTTAATTAAATAATTATTTTTAGATCAGCTTCCATACATCATCAATCATAAATTAACACATGCAACTTTGAGGCCTCTGGTGATCAATTTTCTCTTTTAAAAAAACTCTTAAGCAGCTGAGGTTGTGATGAGTATGATAATAAAATAATACTGTTGTCTCTATGAAAACATATCTTAAATTTATGTATATATCTCAAGAGATCTCAAGAGCACTTTTAAACAGATGTTAGAGAAGATTAATGCACTTTGCCTCTATTAGCAAAGTCATTGTGGAAAATAAAGCTTAACTTAAGGTTTATTATTAGACTCCCAAAGTCACAGTATACTTCTTAAATTTCCCCATCCAGTTGGTAGTAAAGCACCTTAACTGCTGTAATTTCCTTCAGATCTTTTGCTTGCCTTTCCCTTATTTATTTTCAGAAGGAATATGGACATTTTTCAATGCAAAGAATGAATCAGTAAAACCGAAGAACAGTCTCTAAAGCTCTTAGTGACTATTGTCCCATAAGAAAGCAGGACAAGCAGCTCTTATTTCATAGCCCAAAGGACTGCTTATTATATTAAGAAAGCCATCTGAGAGGCCTCCCTGAACAGGGAATTCCAGAGCCTGGGTGCAGCCATTGAAAAGGCCCTCTCCTGAATACTTAGCAAATGCATTGCAGATGCAATAGGCCTGCCATTTTCTTCTATCTAGACATCATACAACCCGGTTATGTTTCTGGTAAACAATTTAGTCATTCACATACTTTGCCACCCAGGGTTTCCTGTGAAACTTTGAAATCAGAGTTTTACCTGGATGCATCCAATAACTAGTTTTTCTGTGTGAGACTAATCTACAACTGAAGTTATTTTGCCGGTATTGCAAATTCGGTTTATGTAAGATCTAGTTCACACAAATGGAGGATGAAGCAATTTTTTCATAGAGTTTCACCACCATAATTTAAATAAAACTTTTAGCTTCAGAAGCAAAATCAAATGTGAAACACATTTGATATGGCCTTGGTGCAATGTTTCCAAATCTCAGCAACTTTATAATGGCAGATTTCAACTCCCAGAATGCTGCAATGTTGCATAATGAGCAAATAACTCCAAACTATAGAAATCCTTCTTGCAAACCCTAACCCATTACAGTATTTTTTTTTCTTTCTAGTTAGAGTAGCAATAGTGGCTAAGGTACTAAGTTCTAAATGAGTCACATAAGTCACATAATAAATTTAATAGATAAATGAAGGTTGCTACTCATTCTCAGCTTCTATTGTCCATCCCTCCATTTCTAAAATAATATCTCTTATCTTATTGTATTATTATAAATATTTCAGCTAATCTGAGATGTTTTGAACACTTTAAACCTACCAAATTAATAAACAATCCTAATATATTTTAAGCCAATCAGGATTGAATGAAGAGTATCCATAATGGGGAAGGAGTTAAAAGTTAAAAAGTCAAGATGGACCAAAGTTCTGGCCCTTTTTAACATGTATGAGGTACATGTAAAAAATAAGCAGGGTCTAAAGAAGTACCCAATCTGTTTTATAAAGATGCCAAATGACATCACATTTGCTGACCTAAGGACTCCAAGAGCAGCACCCTAAGTAAAATCCAATCTTCTGTGTCTCATAATGGTTCACCAGAAGCAACCTGGGACCTCAAACATAGATAGAAGGCAATATCTCTGTCTCTCATCCATTGCTTCACCACAACAGCTGGCATAAGAAGTGTACCTTTTTGAGGGAACACATAGTCTTCAAGACTAATAGCTATAATAGAAGCTTGATCTTCCATGAATTTCTTCTGTCCCCTTTTAAGACCTTTTGAATTGGTAGCTATTATACACCTACTGGCAGTGAATTCTACAGTTCAACTCTACATGATGTATAAAGTACTTTTTGTCAGGACTTCTGCTTCCGGATCGCGGCACGTTCAGTTGTACGAAGAGACCTCTCTCTTCATCAGCTGTTTTCCCTCTGCCGGTAGACCCTTATGCGGGTCTTAAATTGCCCTGGAAGGGTGACTACCGTCGAGGAGGCTTTTGCTCAGCTGCGGTGGAGCAGCGGCTCCCCCTGCAGTCTGAGCTAACTCCATAGGGCCAACGGAGAAAAAGATCAGCCCAGCCAGTAAAATGGCCGATCACTTAGCTGCGCCAGCTGGTCAGAAAATCATCTAAGCATAAAGAACCACCATGGTGAATCTGGGTGAGACCTTTCCTCCCTCTCTCTGTCCTGACTATTTGCCTGTAAAAAGTTTTTGATCACTTCCCTCTCTTAAGAGAGCAGCGTCTGTCTACTTGGTAAAGAAAGTTTTAAAAGAACTAAAATAGTTAAAGTTTTATTGACTACTTGATTTTTCTCTTTGGATACCTAGGGACCCTGAAAAAAATAAAAAAAGAAACGCTATATTTTTTACTTTATCTGTTATACCGGAGATACTTGCTTTTGCTTTTTCTGTTTCCCAAAAGAGATAAATTTTTACCTATTTGGAAAGAGTTTACAGTCCACTGAGGATATCTTGTGGCGAAAAGTGCCATTACAACTGTATTTTCTTTTGCTATTTGAAGATGAATTTAACCTTCAAATGACAACAAAAGGGAAAAGATAAAAGATTTGCAACAGCTGTGGTGAATTTGCTTATTAGAATTTTGGAGGTGGGTATTTGTTGACCTTTTTGAAATATAGCCTCCACTAAAAGATCAAAGACTATTCTTGATCAAAGACTATTTCACCATTGAAATGGAGGAATCTTATCCACAGCTCGACTATGAACTTATATTGGAAAAGATTTTGGAAACTACAAACTATATGAAAGCTTATATCAAATCTTGGAGAAAAATCAAAGATGATACTAGAGAACCACAAATTGACTTTCAACCATCGGTTCAAACTATAGACCAAAGAATAACAGAGGAAGAACAGAGTAACCCTAGAGAGGTTCCTACTCAAAAAGATATACAACTGAACGAGACAGAGGAACTGCACTTACAATTTAATTATGAACTTACAGTCGAAACTACTGAGCAAATTAATTCTACACAATCCTACTTATGACTTATGGAGAACACTGATGATCAAAGAATAACATTAATTGAGCTATTTGATCTCCCAAAAATAACAGAGCTTGACATTCAGGTACAAGTTATTGAAACCCAAGCCCTGAATATGTTGCACTGGTGGACTCAGAGTGGTAGTCCTAGGGCAGGGGTCTGCAACTTTAAACACCCAAAGAGCCACTTGGACCCGTTTTCCAGAGAAAAGAAAACACTGGGAGCTGCAAAACATGCGCACGCATGCGCGTGAGAGGGGGGAGAGCTTGATTGAAGAGTTTAATTAAAAAGAAATAGAGGCTGCTGTGCATGAGTTCTCTCTCTCTCTCTCTCTCCTCTTCCCCCTCTCTCTTTTTCTTTCCTCCTCTCTCTTTCTCTCTCTATTTCTCTCTCTTTCTCTCTTTCCTCTCTCTCCCTCTTTCTTTCTCTCTCTCTTTCCTCTCCCTCTCTCTCTTTCTCTCTTTCTCTTTCCTCTCTCTTTCCTCTCTCTCTCTCTTTCCTCTCCCTCTCTCTCCCTCTTTCTCTCTCTCTTTCCTCTCCCCCCTCTCTTTCTCTTTCTCTTTCTCTTTCTCTTTCTCTCTCTCTCTCTCCCTCTCTCTCTTTTCTCTCTTCCTCTCTTTTTCCCTCTCTTTCTCTCTCCCTCTCTCCCTCCTCTCCCTCTCTCTCTTTCCTCTCTCTCTCTCTTTCTCTTTCTCTCTCCTCTCCCTTCCCTCTCTCTCTTTTTCTCTCTCCCTCTCTCTTTCTCTCCATCTCTCTCTTTTTCTCCCTCTCTTTTTCTCTTTCCTCTCTCCCTCTCTCTCTTTCTCTCTCTCCTTCTCTCTCTCCCTCTATTTCTCTTTCCCTCTCTGTTTTTCTCTCTCTCTCTCTCTCTCTCTCTCTCTCTCTCTCTCTCTCTCTCTCTCTCTCTCTCTTTCTTTTTCTCTCTCTCCCCCCTCTCCCTCTCTCTGATCTTCTGCTCACCTTGAAAGCTGGATTCAAGCTGTTCTCCAACAAGCTGACACGCATTCTTATTGGGCTGGCTCTCTCCTCCGCTTCCTGCTTTCTGCAGAGACGCAGCAAAGGGAGGAGCCCCGCCCAATAAGCTTGCCAGTTCGTCAGTGAATAGGGTGAGGCCACTCTCTTTTTCACATACACACACACACAGAGAGAGAGAGAGAGAGAGAGAGAGAGAGAGAGAGAGAGAGAGAGAGAGAGAGAGAGAGAGAGAGAGAAGAGAAACACAAGTGCCCCTCTCTGTTTCTGTCTCTGTCTCTCTCTCTCTGCAAATGGCAGAGGAGGCTGGGAGCTGCAGGTTGCCGATCTGTGTCCTAGGGCTTACTATGTGCAATTTAAGAAAAAATAATAGACTGGCTTGCACACTGGCTAACCTCAATTGGACATCACAAACCTGGATGCACTGAACTAAGGTAGGAAACAACCCTTGAAAATGGGCAGTCAATGGTTATGTACTGAGGCAAACCATGGCTATGAAGAATTTTGGGAGGAATGTGCAAACCTGACTGGAAGCTCAAAGTGACATCTAACATTTGGAAATAATTGGCACAGAATATTGGACACTATAAATTTCTTTTCCATCTAACAGAACTTTTCCCTGACTTTTAGAACTTTATGGGTTGGAAGCTACCCTTTTGGGAGCCACTGCAGGGATCTGTTTCTGCTGCCTCAATTAGTGTCTTCTTCTTTTTTTGCATTAACAGTTTAAAAGCTTGTCTATCAAGTCTCCCTGATCAGAACAATTTAAATTTTGTCCCAGTAAAAGTGCATTATCTACACTCTTATGGCACAAAGGGGGGATTTGTGGGAAGTCAGCCCACCCAGAGAAGGAAATATTAAAAGGGCAGAATATTATATTTCCTCAAAGGATCTTAAAGAGGGAAAAAAGCATGCCCAGATTTTCTTAATAGCCCCAAGTCTCCCTCCCCCAAGCAGAAACCAGCTCTGTAGAAATGCAGATGTAAATAATCCATTCAGGAAGGTTGGAGTCCTCCAGCTAGAAGCTTAGGAAGACAAAGACACCTAAAATCTACATACTCCACCCAAACTCTAAGACAGGGCATAATAGGATTAACCCACAGATGCCAAAAGGGCACACTCAGGTCAAAGTACATGACACAGGAAATACAAAGCCTCAAACAGGAACAGGAAACAATTCCAAACAAAAGCCCAAGAAGGTATAAAACCCACTCCCTACATGCGCTCTCTCTTTTTTCTTCCAGAGCCATCTTTCTGTCTGGTTCTCTTCTTCAATAAACTGCAACCTTCTTTCTAAAGCAGTCGCCATGTTGTTTATCTCCGGCTTGGACTGAACCCTGATGAAGACTTTTCCTTCAACAACATTATGTTAAATTGAATTCACTTTAGTCATTGTCCAGATTGATTCATTTCTTTGCTTCTTCCCACTTTGGGAGTGTGACCTTCCATATCCATGAAAGGCTGGGTGCTGACCTTAGTTTCAAAAGGTTTGTCTCCCTCATTAAAATGCACATTTTTTTTAAAAAAATATTTTTTTAAAAAAATGTAGAAACAATTTAAGGTTACATAAAGTTTGGCCTAAAGTGTTTTGTTGCTTCAAGGAAAAATAATTTGATAATAGAAAAAGGAAATATATAATAGGAAATATATAATAGGAAAATATAAGGGGAAAGTAAGTAACCAACATAGTCCTTTAAAATTATTTAGTTTGCTTTGAAACTTCTCCCTATTGTTAGTATGTATAATCTTGTGAAATATTTAATGCTTCTCCTTTGCAGGAGAAAAACAACAACTATAATATAGTTTTTAAACAAAGGCAAAATTCAATTGCAACAGACAACTTATGTGGGTTGCTGAATGCCCTGCTGTGAGAGTAGGATAAAAAGCTGGCATTTAAATCTCAAAGCAGCAATTACTTTCTTTCTTAGCAGGAAATATATTCATTGTGGGTTTTGGGGATTTTCTATCAGTTTGGAATTTGAAGCTCATAAACAAGCTCTAAAAATAAATATAAACCTGCATCTAAGATAGTATTGCTTTTGGGGAAATCTAATTAACATGTCAAATTAAAGTGGGAATCATCATGGAGTGTGATTGAAGTTGTCTTCAGTGAAATAGTTGTGAGAAGCACCAGTAAATATGATTCAGAAGGACACTGTAATGGACAATATCCACTAAAATATCTGACCACTAAGATATCTAATGAGACAAGAATGGTCACTTTCCCATTATCCAAGCCTTATCACAAGTCAGTCATGAGGGCACGGGGTAATCTCAATCTCTTGTCTAATTTAGAATCTTGACAGTCATAGATCTAGCCCTAGAGCATTTATTCCAGGGCTATGTCCCTACATTTCCCCCCAGTCTACACTACAAAGGACAGATATGTCCCTACATTTCCCCCCAGTCTACACTACAAAGGACAGGTTGGCTATAAAATAATAATTGTCTAATACAGGCAGATCCAATATAGGCTTATCAAGCTGAAACTAGAGTAATGTGTCTTCCAAGGCTGTTGGCATAGTTGCCTAACTTTCCTTCCCTAACTTAAACTAATCCAGAGGGAGAGGACATAATTGGTAGAGCTAAGGCTGCAGAGAACCTGTCTATTTCCTTAAGAATCACAGCCTTAAATCTACCCAAGTAACAATACAAGAAACTGCCTCTGCTATTTCATGAGATCCTGTCCACTCAATGTCTGACTAGGAGCAGATATGACCAATTTTATCTACAATGTAATAAGTATGAAGAAAAAGTAGTAGGCTTACATATAATACCAGGGCCCTATCAATTTCTGTTGTCTTCTATCAGCATTGCTCAATAATAGCTCTTCACCTAATGAATATTTGAACCACCTGCTCCATTCATTACTAGTTATAGCTCAATATCCGTCAAAGACTGAAAAATGTGAAACTCCCAGTATGATCTCATGGCTCCTGTTCCATTTGACTTTGTGTATTTAAGAGATGGGATTCTTGTATCTCTGAATAGTGTGCATAGAAAGAAATTTGTTGGAGCATCCTTTGCTTTTGGAAGTATATGCATTAGTGCATGCATGCATGCTCGTTTGATGAGTATATTTCTTGTCTCTTTCAATGGAATTGGTATTTTGTCTGACTTTACAGCTTAGTTCTTGTGGCTTTTGTGTCATTTGCTGAGGAGGTATGTTGGGGGCACTATGGCTCTGTGTTTGAAAGTTGTTGTTTTCTGGGTTTGTTAAATTGGCAGTATTTTTACCAGAGTGCTTGTTTATAATTGTTTGGGGTTTTTTTTAAAATAAAAGATGCATATTTTGCTTGAATTCGAGATTAGATAATTGACATTTAAGATTAGCTCTCCATTTTTCGCTATTTTTTAAAAAAATAGATGTGGAAAAAAAACTGTTTCCAGGAAAAAAATGCTTTTTATCTAGTGACTCAGGCACCTAGAAAAAAAGGTAATTTTACAACTGTTATTATTCATTTCCTGAACCCTAAGCTTTAGACATCCGCACAACCATGTTTATTTTCCCAGCTTAAAATAGATGAGTTCCAGAAGAATCAAGACTGGATTGAAAACAAAAGGATTTTTTAAATATGATAGCTCCTAAGAACTACAGTTACCAAATATCAAGACTTAAACAACTTTTAAATTGCTAATTGGTGTGGTAGTTAATGCAGTCCAACTGCATATAGTTGAAAATAAACTCTTTCTACCTGAGCAGAAAGGAAACCACCCCAATAGCAGAGGAACAAAAGATCAACTAATTGACAAAATAATTTTGTAAAACTGCAAGAGAAGGAAGAGCAACCTGAATGTAGCATGGATTGACTACAAAAAGGCATTTGACTCTCTGCCACATGACTGGATAATCAACTGCTTAGACATAACAAGAGTGAGTAGAAACATCAGAAACTTTGTGCAAAGATCAATGGTACAAGGAAAGACACAGTTGTAGGTCAATGGTGAGAGACTGGGAGAGATTAATAACAAGTGAGGAATATTTCAAGGAGATTCATTATCACCATACTATTTGTTATTGCACTGATTTCTCTGTCAACAATACGGAGTAACTCAGGCCATGGCTATCAAATATCAAAAACATCTGCCAGCTATCCCATCTCCTTTAGAAGGATGATCTGAAAATGTGTGGAAAAACACAATCTGAAATAGAATTGCTGCTCAACACTCTCCACACATATAGCCAAAATATAGCAATGGAGTTTGGACTGGACAAATGCAACATGCTCACCATCAAATGGGGGAAAATAGTGAAAACTGAATGAATCAAAATGCCCTACAGAAATAACATCAAGTGCGTGGGTAAAGATGATCATTGCAATTACCTGGGTATCCTTCAAGCTGAAAACATCAAGCACACTGAAATCAAGAAAAAGATTAAAGGTGAATAATCAAAATAGTGAAGATCTTAAAGTCCAAACTCAATGAACAAAATACCATCAAGGCAATCAATTCCTGGGCAGTTCCAGTTATTAGATACACAGCTGGTATACTGGACTGGACTCAAGTAGAATTAAAAGGCATGGATAGGAAGACCAGAAAAATAATGACAATGAATCATGCCCCTCATTCTCACAGTGACATTGACAGGTTCTACCTACTAAGAAAAATAGGTGGATGTGGAATGTTGCAAGTACATTACATGATTGAAGAAGAAAAAAGGGCATTGGAAGAATATCTGAAGTACAGTGAAGAAGATGGACTGAAGCTAGTGTACCAGGAAGGCATACTGAATACTGGAAAGATTAAGCTAGTCTACAAGAAAGGTCAAATGAAGAAGAGAAGGTAGTCATGGGAAGACAAAGTATTACATGGCCAGTACATTAAAAAAAATAGCAGAGAAAGCAAATAATAACAGGACCTGGCAACAGCTAAGAGCAGGAAGAAGAGTTGCACAAGACCAAACTTTAAGAACAAATGCACACAAAGCCAGAATTGAGAAGACAGCAACAGATAGCAAATGCCATCTCTGCAAAGAAGCTGAAGAAACAGTAGACCACCTGGTTAGTTGCTGCCAGAAGATCACCCAGACTGACTAAAGCAACGGCATAACAAAGTAGCAACAATGGTGCACTGGAACATCTCAAGAAATATCATTTACCTGCAAGCAAGAACTGGTGGGACCATAAAATAGAGAAAGAAAAAGAAGAAGCTAAATTGATCTGGGACTTTAGAATCCAACAGACACCTACCACATAACACCTCAGACTTAACAATTGTTGATAGAAATGCAAAAAAGTCTGGATAGTGGACATGGCAGTACCTGGAGGCAACAGAATAGAAGAAAAAGAATTGAAGATAACAAAATACAAAGACCTGCAAATAGAAATAGAATGTTTGCGGCAAAAATAAGCAAAGGTTGTACCAATAGTAATAGGCACCTTGGGTGCAATCCCAAAACAACTGGAGCACAACTTGGACCTCAATGGCATTGAGAAATTCACCATCAGTCAATTGCAAAAGACAGTTTTATTCAGAATAGCTTCCATTTTGTGACGATATCTGTAACACCATCAAACATCCACATCTGCTTATTCTAGGTCCTTGGAAAGGATTTGACTGGTAGACAAACTGCCAAGTCCAGTCTGAACATCTGGCTGACTATGTGAACCAATAACAACAACCAAGGATTTAATTCTGGCTGCACTAGACTAGGCCTTAAGAACAAATGCATACAAAGTCAGAATTGAGGAAATAGTAACAGTCAGCAAGTGCCACCTCTGCAAAGAAGCTGAGTGAAAAAGGGGGATACCTGGTTAGGTGGTCCAAGAAGATAACACAGACTGACTACAAATAAGGGCATGACAAAGTAGCAGCAATGGTGCATTGGAAGATCTGCAATAAATACCATTTGCCTACAATTAACAACTAATGGGGTCATAAAATAGAAAAAGTAATAGAAAATAAAGAAGCTAAAGTGTTCTGGGATTTTAGAATTCAAACAGACAAGCACTTGTCACATAACACCCCAGACTTAACAATTGTTAATAAGAAACACACACAAAAAGGACTTCCGGTTTGCTGACGCGGCCGCCATGGACATCTGAAAGGCGAGCTCCATCTTCCATGTCTGATTTTGCACCTCTGGGGGACCCTGGAAAGGGTCGAAAGTCGCCCTGTAGGGGCGACCAGCAAGGAGGAGATCCCCGCTTGATTGCAGGAGGGTGGTAGCCCTTCCGCTCGATCCTCGGCAGCCCTCCAAACCGGCGGACGAAAGACCAGCCATAGAAATATGGCTCGTCACTAGGCTGCAAACAGACGAAGTCAAATCTACCATCAGGCACCTATAAAGCAGTGCAGATGAGACTGGGTGAGATCTACCTTTCTTTAATCCTAACTATTTTTTCTACCTGCATAAGCTGCCCAAAGTACTTTCCCCCCTGTGGAGAGGGAAGAGAGATTCTATCCCACCCTCTAAAAACAGTGGCGACTGACTATCCAGGGGAGTTTAAAACATTGCAAGAGTAATTTGATTGCAACTGGATTTTTATCTTTTTAAAATTTGTGGACTAAAAGATTTTTTATTCTTATTGAAGATTTGGGTTTTTATTTACAAAAAAAAGTAAAATTGAAAAAGGATTATAAAAATTTTGGACTTAAAAGAAAACTCTAAATGGTATGGGCGACATCGTGTGGCTAAACCTGATATCACAACTTGTTATTGCTTAAAAGAGACTTGGCTAGAAGCCCAGACTATAGATAAGACTTTGTAACCTTGACAGATATCAGCTGTGAGAAGCCCAGCTGTGTTCTATACTCAGTGACAAAAAAATGTTTCATTCTCTGATTATAAAGCTTTTAATTTAACACACTACAAAGAACATGGATGAAGATCAGGAACAGATTCTCTTTATGTTGAAAGCAATTTATGAAACTATTCTTACAGCTACTGATGAAATAAGATGTTACAGAAAAGAAGAAGATGTCAGCCTAGATATATGAACCCAAACTTTGATTACAATTAAAAAATCAACTACACAGAATATAATAGAAGTGGAACAATTAAATACTATGACAGAAGATTCAACTGATCAACAAACACAGTTAATGGAAAACCCCAGAAAAGGGACTGACAACATGGAAAAGGGAAAAGACTTTTTATATAAACCAGAAGAAACCTGAGGATCAAGAAGAAAAACAGACTGAAGGGAAGATAAACATTTCAGGACAACCATGTCAAGATGGAAAAATAGAGAGACGATTTGTTAGTCCTTTCAAAAAAAATGGTGACCAGATGGCTTTTTCTACTTCAAACAATATACATAACAGCACAGGGAGATTTATTTGATGACTTAAAATCACAGACATGGAAGGCGAGTTGGCAAACAAAGAAAGTTAGAATAAGACTGAAGAAAATTGGGTTTTGACTTATCAGTCAGAATTAAAATAGAACATACCCAAATAGATAAGATATGTATTTTGAATACTAGATTTTGTTATGAGCTGAGATAAAGAAAACTTCGGTCATGGGTTTGTCAAAAACAGATCATACCAGACAAATCTTATTGCATTCTTTGACCAAGTGACAAAATTAGTGGATCAGAGGAATGCTGTGGATATAATTTACTTGGACTTCAGTAAGGCATTTGATAAAGTAGATCACAACCTACTACTTGATAAGATAGAAAAATGTGGGTTAGACAGCATCACCACCAGATGGATCCATAGCTGGCTGACCAGCCATACTCAGCATATGATCCTCAATGGAACCACATCTACATGGAGGGAAGTGTGTAGTGGGTTGCCCCAGGGCTCTGTTCTAGGTCCAGTGCTCTTCAACATCTTCATCAACGATTTGGACGAGGGGATAGATGGGGAAATCATCAAATTTGCAGATGACACCAAACTGGCAGGAATAGCCAACACTCCAGAAGACAGGCTTAGGATACAGGAGAATCTGGACAGACTTGAACACTGGGCGCTATCTAACAAAATGAAATTCAATGGTGAAAAAAGTAAGGTTCTACATTTGGGCAAGAAAAACCAAATATACAGGTATAGTATAGGGGGTACCTTGCTCAATAGTAGTAACTTTGAGAGGGACCTCGGAGTCCTAGTGGACAATCACTTAAATATGAGCCAGCAGTGTGCTGCAGCTGCCAAAAAGGCCAACACAGTGCTGGGCAGAGGGATAGAATCAAGATAACGTGAAGTATTAATACCACTTTACAATGCCTTGGTAAGGCCACACTTGGAATACTGCATCCAGTTTTGGTCACCACAGTGTAAAAAAGATGTTGAGACTCTAGAAAGAGTACAGAGAAGAGCAACAAAGATGATTAGGGGACTGGAGGCTAAAGCATATAAGGAAAGGCTCCTGGAATTGGGTATGTCTAGTTTAATGAAGAAAAGGATGAGGGGGGACATGATAGCAGTGTTCCAATATCTCAGGGGCTGCCACAAAGAAGAGGAGCCAAGCTATTCTCCAAAGCACCTGAAAGCAGGAGAAGAAGCAACGGATGGAAAATAATCAAGGAGAGAAGCAACCTAGAACTAAGGAGAAACTTCCTGACAGTTAGAACAACTAACCAGTGGAACAACCTGCCTCCAGAAGTGGTGAATGCTTCAACACTGGAAGTTTTTAAGAAGAGGCTGGACAGTCATTTGTCTAAAATGGTATAGGGTTTCCTGCCTGAGCAGGGGGTTGGACTAGATGACCTCCAAAGTCCCTTCCAACTTTATTATTATTATTATTATTATTATTATTATTATTATTATTATTATTATTATTATTATTATTATTATTATTATTATTATTATTATTATTATTATTATTATTATTATTTAAAACCTGGAAGTAGAAATATTAATAGTTAAATTTGAATATTGATTTGAATGAACCTTTATTATCAAAGTACAACATGTATACAATGAGATTGGCTGAGCCTCCCTCCGTGCCCCCCCACACTCACTGTGACAACAAACCCATCAACTTATTACACCATGTGAGATAATTGTACAATGCACAGGCCTCACGAGTCTATCATACATAAAGTTATTTCCCGTTCAAGAGCCTGACAGCCCATGGATAGAGACTGTTCTTCAGCCTGTTGGTGCGGCTGGCTATACCTTTATATCTCCTACCCGATGGTAGGAGAGTAAAGAGGTACCAATCGGGGTGTGAGTCGTCCTTCAGAATTTTCCTCTTCCAAGGCAACGGGTCCTGCTGATGTCATCCAGTGGTGTCAGGGAACAGCCCACGATGTTTTGTGCTGTGCTCACCACCCTCTGTAATACCTTCCTATCCGTGGCTGTCAAGCCAGCATACCAAACCATGATACAGTGTGAGAGGATGCTTTCTATAGTAGACCGGTAAAAGAAGGTCATGAGTCGTTGTTCTACCCTATTCTTCCGCAAGACCCTGAGGAAGTGGAGTCTTAGTTGGGCCTTTCTGGCCACCTGGGTTGTATTGATTTTCCAGGTAAGATCTTCACAGAGGTAGACTCCCAGCCCCCTTTGATGTAAAATGGAACAGGTTCCTCTCTTTTCCTCCAGAAGTCTAGCACCATCTCCTTTGTCTTGCCAATGATCAGGTGCAAGTTGTTCTCTAGACACCATGAGAATTGTTTTTGTACCTCCCCCCTGTACGCTGTCTCATCTCCACCTGTAATAAGACCCACCACAGTGGTATCGTCTGCGAACATGATGATCTCAGTGGATGGGTCGGATGATACACAATCATATGTGTAGAATGAATACAGGTAGGGGCTAAGCACATAACCCTGTGGCAAGCCAGTGCAAAGCTTCAGGGAGGTGGATAAAACAGACCTGACCCTCACTGTTTGTAGCTGGTCCCTCAGAAAGTCTTTATTCAAATCACAGATGGAGGGGGAAAAATTCAGATCAGTCAGCTTTTCAATAAGGATACTCGGCAGAATAGTGTTGAAAGCCGACCTATCGTCAATGAAAAGCATCCTGACATAGCTTCCAGGTTTCTCCAGATTTCTACAGAATGTAAAGAGGTAGCTATGGCATCGTCTGTCGACCTATTTCCCCTGTAGGCAAACTGATGTTTATCAAAGTCCGGTAGGAAGCATATCCTAAGATGTTGGAGGACCAGTCTTTCAAAACATTATAAAGGTTATAAAGGTTGAATGTAAAAGTAATTAAGATATATATAAGCTAAAAATCTATTGATGAATGTAATAAATATGTTTTTACTTAGCTGTTATAATAAAAACTATTAGCTTAAATATGAGATAGTAGACATCAAGAGAAAAAGAGAGGAAATATTAAATGTTGAAATAAGAGAAATTTTGGTTATTAAATTTAAGACATTTGGAAATTAACAGAAAATAAGAATGTTATACTGTATTATTAATTAGTTGATGTAAGTTGGTGAGAAATAGAATATATTCAAATAGATAAGACGTGTATCCTAAACATTAGATTTTGCGATAAATTGTAATGAAGGGAATTGTGGTTACTTAAAACTTGGAAATTATAAATATTAAATGTTAAATTTAAATATTAATGGGAAACTAAAAATTGGGAAAAACTAATTAGGACATTGATTGTCTATAAAGATTGAATGCCAAAATAACTTGGATATGTATAAACTAAAAATTATTGATAAATGTAAGAAAGTTATTTTTATTTAATCGCTATAATAAGAATTGTATTAGTTTAAATATGAGACAGTAAATATTAAGGTGAAAAGAGAGGAAATATGTAATGTAGTAGTTTGAGATTTGTACTAAAGATACTTTATGTATGTTATTGAATTATTGAAGCCACCAAGTTACTTTTTAAATATTTAAATGTAAACTTAGAAAAACAATAAACTTTTCTTTAAAAAAAAAAGAAACACACACAAAAAAAGTCTGGATAGTGGATGTGGCAGTACCTGGAGATCGCAGAATAGAAGAAAAAGAACTGGAAAACATAATGACCTGCAAATAGAAATAGAATGACTGTGGCAAAAGAAAGCAAAGGTAATAGCAATAGTAATAGGCATCTTGGATGCAATCCCAAAACACCACTTGAAAATCATCTGAAGCACCACTTGAAAATCATCTGCAGTGACAAAATTACCATCAGTCAATTGTAAAAGGCAGCTTAATCAGAACAGTTTACATCTTGCAACAATATCATTAACACCACGAAAAATCCACATCTACCTATCCCAAGTCCTTGGGAAGCACTTAATAGGGGGATAAAAAAGCCAAATCCAGTCTGAACATGTGATGAACTAATAATGAGTCAATATAAATGACTACATAAGTTTGTACCTGAGTCTTAAAAATAAGTTATGTCCAAAGTCATATTGAATACAATGTGACTTCTCTGAATAAGCATGCATTTGGTGGCTCCCTTTTTTAAACATTTGCATTACTATTTTCACAGCAAAGAGATATAATATAAAGATGGTAGAGAGAATATGTAAGTTCAGTACTATATAATCAAGAATCCTAGAACTGAAAGGGAACTCTTCTAGTTATCCTACTTCTGGTCTGCTTGGTATAGGACCCTGTAGCACATTTCAGATAGTTCACCATGTAGCTTCTATTTGAAGACTCCACAAAGTACTCACCCTTTCATGTGACAGCCTGTTCCACTGGATGATAACTCATATACTTGGAATTTTTAATGTGAACCTGCTTCCCTGAAGTGGTAAACTACTGGTTCTGGTTCTACTCTCTGTGGCAATAGAGTATAGGTACACTTTTCCATCTATGTGACATCTTGACTTGTTATCTCACCAAAGCAAAAAGATGGGATGTATATTAAATTAAACAATGGGAAGAAGAAGAAAGTGTATTTAAGCCTGCTACAATAACTAAAGTGGAGATTTTAGCTGTTTGCTAACTATAATATCCCTGATATGGCACCCTGATAGCAATTAATCAATTAGATTTTGGAAGATTTTTCTCAGCACTGAACCCTCTGGCTTATTGAAACCTTATAATTCTGTTAAAATTTGGGTTTTGTCCACTTTTTCTGGTCTGTTTTTGAAATTCTGAAATTTTCAGCTTAATTATTTGCTACTGCCATTGCCTAATTGAGGCTAGTATTGTTTTTTGTTTTGTTTCGACATAACATACACTGCAATTTCCAAAGGTTTTTGAATTGTGTCTATCCAGTAGAAGTGGCTCAGCTATGCTCAGAGTAAATTGGTTTGTCATCTCAGAAAAGAAACCACAGTAAATGAAAATTACATATAAAGATGCAAGAGGGCATTGGGAGAACACTTTTCTCTTGAAGATAAATATTATTCTTCTTCACAATAACAAATGCTGTATCTGTGTCTGAGAAATACATTTTTTCTTCAGCATCAGTGCTCAGAGCCAAGCAAGATTACAAAAAACAATTCATTCACAAAATTAACAATTGGCTGAATACTCTTTTAGAGGTTAATGCAGATTTCCCAATCAGTTTTCTCTTGGATAACAAAATAAATTAGAACTAAATGATGAATTAGATACATGATAAATTAGAAGAGTGATTCAGATGATTGTTACAGGTTGCAGTTTTCTCCATTTATGTAGTATTTGATGTCACTATTTGATATTTTGTTTTTAGCATTCCCACATATATTTATTGCAAAGTGAATACAGCATAGATGCAATGACATGAATTCAGCACTCCAAATATATGCTATACTAGTCCTCAAGGTATAATAAACATTACCTTGATTGGTCAATATGCCTCTGGAAGGACAAACTCTCTATTTTTATATTTGTCTAAACCTACATCTGAACTTTTCTCCCAATGATGAAAAAAGTCCCTTATTGGTTTTCTGTTTCATGTTCTAGCATAAAATGAAACATTTAGCTATAATCATGAGCTTGTTGAGATGAACTGACAGGAGAAGCCAGGTATGGTGGAAAGAAAACACTAGGCTACTCTTCAACATAAAATGAGTTGTGATGAGTCAGATTAAAGGACTCTTCAATCCAGTATTCTGTTTCCATAGTGACCAGCCAGATGTTTATGAGAAAGGAATCAGATTCCTCTCCCTCTCTCAATCTGTGTTTTTTCAGGGTTGCAAAGAACATTAAAAGAGGGGGGAATTCCTAACAGCCCAGTGAAAATCAACAGATACTGTATAGTATAGCTGGTACCTGGCTCAATAGTAGTAATTGCAAGAGAGATCTTGGCAAGCTAATAGACAATCACTTAAATATGAGCCAGCAGTGTGCTGCAGCTGCTAAAAAAGCTAATGAAGTCCTAGGCTGCATTAATAGAGGGATAGAATCAAGATCATGTGAAGTGTTAATACCACTTTATAATGCCTTGGTAAGGCCACACTTGGAATACTGCATCCAGTTTTGGTTGCCACAATGTAAAAAGATGTTGAGATTATAGAAAGAATGCAGAGAAGCGCAACAAAGATTATTAGGAAGACTAGAGGCTAAAATATATAAAGAATGGTTGCCTAGTTTAATGAAAAGAAGGACTAGGGATGACATAATAGCAGTGTTCCAATATCTCAGGGGTTGCCAAAAAGAAGAGGGAGTCAATCTATTCCCCAAAGCACCCAAAAGCAGGACAAGAAGCAATGGATGGAAACTCAAGGAGAGAAGCAACCTAGAACTAAGGAGAAATTTCCTGACAGTTAGAACAATTAATTCAGACATGTCAAACACAAGGCCCGGGGGCCGGATGCGGCCCGCAAAGTGGTTTCATGTGGCCCGTGAAGCCATCCTGGAAACAGTGAGGGAACGGCCCACTGCTGCCTTGGCCCTGGCCTAGGCCAGCCGGGAGCCAATGTACAATTTTGTGGTGGCCATCTACGCTGAAACGCATTCAGTATTAGCTCCACAAAGCTGTCTGGAAACAGCGAGGAACTAGCCCCTGCCGCATTGGGCCCGCCCCCTGGGTGCGTGCTGGGGAGGTGTCACTCTTTGTGAGGAATTAAGAAATGCACCATCACCTGTAAGTGGCCAGTAAATGGCCCTCGCCTACTTCACATATCCGGCTTGATGGGCTCCGGGGGAGGGGTTACAACAACATTAAAAAAAAGTTACTTATGATCACCTTTCACACTTACAACCATTGCAGCATTGCGATTGTTACCTGCGCAATGCCGCCCAGCCCCCAGCATGCCCAGTTTCGGCAGGCAGCGGGGAGCTCTCCTCACAGCGCTGAGAGGCTAAGCTGGGCGGCACAAATCTGATGAGAAGTGCAATGCTGCCTAGCCCCCAGCCTGCCCAGTTTCAGCAGGCAGCAAGGTGCAAAGCTGGCGAGCTTCGCACCACCCGGCTCAGCCTCTCAGCGCTGTGAGGAGAGCGCCTCGCTGCCTGCTGAAACCGGGCAGGCTGGGGACTTGGCAGCATTGCGCAGGTAATGTTGACTCTCACGCTGCTCATGGCATCCTCTCCCCCAGAGCCCCACCAAGCCAGATATGTGAAGTAGGTGAGGGCCATGTGCTGGCCATTTCCAGGCGATGGTGCATTTCTTCATTCCTTATGAAGGGTGACACCTCCGCATCTGCGTTTCTTGCCTATTTTTCTCCCTTCCTCATCTCAAATATTTTCCCACCACTCTGTTCTTTGGAAGGAAGAAAGGAAAGAAGGAAAGAAGGAAGGAAGGAAAGAAGGAAAGAAGGAGAGGTATGGTCTGAGGGAAGTCCTGCCTTAGTCCTGCCCTGCTGCCCTTTCACCATCCCCTTGCCCCCTCCTCCTGGCCTATCCTGGGGGTCTCCCATCCTATTGCTAAAGAAGCTTTGGATACAAAGCCAGGTCTCCTCCCATGGAGAGGGAGTGGGCCTCCCTCTGACTTTGCCCTTGTACCCATCATGAGCAACCTGGCAAAGGAGAGCAACCACAGCAGCAGCAGCAGCCTTGAGGAGGAGGTAAGTGTAGCTGGGCACCCCCTTGGGGAAGTGGGGCTGGGCTTGATGCCACAGGTGCTCAAGGGCCAGGCTGGGCATTTGATTTCTGCTGCCTAGGGCTCCCGGCAGCCTGCACCACCATCCAGCCCCACCCCGCATGGCCTGAGATGCTCCTCCAGTGGACCATGCCTTGGCACTTGCCCTAGTCCCACCCCCTTCTGCCAGAAACTCTCAGATCTGTCCCACTCCTGCCCAGGCCCCGACAGGCACTCTTGACACAAACGATGTAGAGCTGGCCATGCCCACCCAGTAGGCCACACCCACTCCATACACACCCACCCAGTAGGCCGCACCCACCCTGGCCACACCCACCCGGCCCCCGATGGCAACCGCAATGCAGATGCAGCCCTCAATGAAATTGAGTTTGACACCCCTGAATTAATCAGTGGAGCAACCTGCCACCAGAAGCTTTGAATGCTCCAATACTGGAAGTTTTTAAGAAGAAACTGGACAACCATTTGTCTGTAATGATATAGGGTTTCCTGCCTGAGCAGGGGTTTTTCCAGAAGACTTCCAATGTCCCTGCCAATTCTGTTATTCTATTAATCAAGAAATAGAAAACTAGAATGAAATAATTTGAGAAGGGAGGTGGATTAAAAGAAACATAGATAGTAAAGACACAGTGAAAATTGCACCAGTGCTTGAATATGTGATGTTTCTAGTTTGTACAAAGAAACTAAAATATGCCCGGGGTGCAGATGAAGATCAGTGGAAGAGTGCAAACTTTTCGTGTAGCTGAGATGGGGTGAAAAGATTTTTACTTCTATTTTCCTGAACTATTTAACTGGAGGGCTTTATTTCTCCTTAAATCACTCTGGTTGTCTTTCCTACTTCAGATTAAATGCTCTCCACCCATCCTTGAGTTGGCAAGAAATTGTATCAATTTAATTTTGCTACCCCTATTGCCATTTCCTACCTATTCTGCTTTTTTTGTGCCTGTTTGCAGTCATTTATTGTGACCAAAACTCTGCTCAGCTAAAGCAACTAAATGACTTTGAAGATACATCATAATGTTATTAGGATGCCAACAATAAAAAAAGTGTGCAGTGGGCTTTCAGGAAAGTACTGATAGCTTGTTGGGTAGCCCTTAGCAACAGCAGACTACTGCCTTATATAACCTTGGCCTGCTACAATGCAAAGGCAAGAAAAAGATAGTCAAAATGGAAATTATAACATGATAAACCCATCTTGGCGATCTTATTATTTATCTCTTTCTACTAGGTCAGCATGGCAGCTATACTATCTCTGAAATATGTCTAGTGAATTATAAACAATTTGGTGTTCTGGGACAAGGTTCCTGAGTGATTCTTTCCCCATTACCACTTTCAACTCTCTTTCTGTGTGAGAGAGAGTGCGCATGTGTAGAGTATCATATAGATTTGCTAAAGTGAATGCAGTTCACATTCATGTGTATTTTGGGTGGGTAACTTTTATCACCACAACTGCAACACCTGACTTTCTCCAAAAAGATTGCCATTCCTAAAAAAGGAAAAAAAGATTATTAGATTTAATACTTGAGATTGCCGTAGAATACTGTTTTTTAAACTTGACAGCTTTAAAATGTATAGATTTCAACTTCCAGAATTCCTCGATAAGCATGTTGGCTAAAGAATTCTGAGAGTTGAAATCCACACATTTTAAAATTTCCAAGTTTGAAAAAAACCATCCTAGAATGAGGAGGGGGAAAAGCCAAGATTGTATTGCTACAAATAACTTAAAGATGAATTACTCACTGTCTGGAGTTGATTTCAAGGCAACACCAGGTGGACAAGGTAAGAATGTTTTGTGGTTTGAGTTGGGTGTTCATGAGAACAGAGCAAAGTCAAATATCATGATGATTTGGATGATAGAGGAAAAATACAAAGAGCAATTGGTAGAGGAAGAAAGGGAAAATGGAGTAAATAAATGGAATCCCAATCTACTGGTTCACTGGACTATTCCAGATAAGATTACTTAACCGAATTGAAGATCTTTTTTCTAGTATATTGCTTTATTGTATTATTATAAAATGCAAGTAGTACATTATATTATGTGAATACAGTGGTACTTAGATGGCATTGATGGAAAATTATTAACAGTTGATATTCAGATTACTTAGACCTTTAAAGGAGAAAAAAGGAAGTTTATGTCTATTTGTCTATATGAATTATGATTCCTAAAATGTTGGTGTTGATAAATGTAGGGTTGCTTAGCATTAAGTGTGAGAAATACAAAACAGTATTTCTCTGGAAGAGCAGGAGGAAATGGAACTATGTTTTTCTTAATGGAGGACTGCGGCTTCATTTTATAAGATACCTTTATTTCAATCTTCGCAAATAAAAGATTATTTGCTAGTTATATTGTATGTTTTAGAAACTGCAGCTAAATCTGAGCCAGATAAACAGGAGATACTGTAAATCTGGACACACATATCCTTTGGCTTTTTTTTTTTTTTTAAAAAAAACATCTCTATCTAGCCTAGAGAACTGAGATTTCCTGATGCTTTCATCCAGACCTTAACCAGAAATGTTGAGATCAACCAAGATAGGTTATATGCTGCAAAATATGTTGCATATTAAAAGGACTGCTCTCCAATAGTGTAAATTAAATGCAATATAGATAGACCTTGATTTATGATCTTAGCACAGAATTTGATTATAAGTTGTTGTGGTTGTTAAGTGCTCATCTGACTGCTTCAGTCAATGACTGCAATCCCTGCACTCCCAGTTGCAGTTGTTAAGTGATTGCACAGGTCATTAAGTGGAGTGCAGGGAATGGGGGAAATCCAGAGAGTACAAGGCCCAGGGGTGCATACAAAGTTGCCATGGCCCAACTTGGGCCTCCTCCCTGCCCATTGGGTCCCACAGCCCTTGGGCCTCCTTCCTGCTCTATCACATTCAGGAGGTATAAATTACTTCAATTACCCTTTTGCTTTTTTGCAGTTTCTGACAGGCGCACCCAGTCAATGCAACATACAGCCTTCCTACGGAGGCAGCCTCACATTATTCTGCAAATGACTGCCATTCTAACAATCTCTTGGGAGAGTCATTTTCCAAATCATGCAAAAATGTAAGTGGAGAAATTTAAATTTTCCAACTCAAAAATATTAAAAGATAGTCATAGCAAGTAAATATCTCCTGTGGCATTACCTAAGATACCTGTTGAGTTTGTGGGGAAGCTATTCATAGATTTTCTGATCCACCTCTTCTAGTTACAAAATTATATGTTATTAGGATTATGCCTATATAGAATAAATTAATTCACCTGTGTCATATTTATATGTATTCTTTATAAAAAAAAGGTGGTTTATAAAGTAGATAAAATAGAGATATGCATCTAAAAAACTTAATTTTGTCAATGCTTATAGTTTCTAAACTAATGCTAAATCTACAACTTTTAACTAGAGGTTTGGTGGCAGCATTTCTAACATGTCATTTGAGTTGAGTTATCCTGATAGGTGAACACTGATAACTATTTTTTTACTATCTTGTGCACTTAGTCAGCCAGTTTCTATTAGCATAATTCCTGCCTCACTAACATCTGCCTTACCAATTCTAGGCCAGTGGTTCTCAACCTGTGATCTGCAGACCACTGGGGGGAGCACTATGTCATCACAAGGGGTCTGTGAAGGTTTGAAGAAATGTTATGATTTAAATACTGAGTTAAGTCGTGGTGGTCCGTGGCCATGGTCCTTTGTCATTCACAACTTGTCTCTCGCATCCATTCTTGAACCTACCTAGCATGTTATCTATTTCTACTTAATATTTTGGAATACTTGTTACTTAGTCCTCCTTCCTTCCTTCCTTCCTTCCTTCCTTCCTTCCTTCCTTCCTTCCTTCCTTCCTTCCTTCCTTCCTTCTCCTATAGACATAGGTTGCTTCTAAATAATCATTATGGCTGATATTATGGCTGAACCAATGTTCATTGGTTATAAAGCACATGTTCCAAGTACATATTCCATTAGGAGAGTAATATATCACTCATTCCAAAATAATGCAAGAAGTTCTGGAAACCCACACTAGAAAATACTTGCTGTTATTTTTCCAGATTATTTGTTTGATGATCCTGATACTAATAACAATAGAAGCAACAAAAATGGGAGACATCTCTACACCAAGGCAGTACTAGGAAAATATTATTTAGCTCTGGTTTTATACCAAGAATTCAAATTAAATCAATATCTAATTGTTATAGTTATTGAAAAAAATGAAAGAGCACTACCAACTTACCACATAGAAAATATTATGGAAAAATACTATTTTTTTTATTTGTGTATTTTCAGGATAAGAGTCAAATTGAAGAGAATACATGTAGCTCAGAGCTGAATGGTGAGGTCCTTTCTGAACATGGTTGTTTGCCTGCAGAGGTTTAGCTACCCAACTAAGTAACATCAATGTCAGTGTGTATGTATGTGTGTGCGCGCTCCCTATTTATATACAGAAAGACACAGCATTTATCCCTGAGACCAGGGAATATATAAGTGAGACTCTTGCTTATAACTTTGAATATTGTCTACAACAAGAATGGGTCACATGTTTTTAATTCAACTCCTAATAGCCCCAGACAACCTAGGTGAAGGATGTTTGGACTATAATTAGAGAGTAAGTAATAGGCCTCATGTTCCCAATCTACATTTATTTGGGGATGATTTTGTAAGGTTTACAAATGATGTGTGGGCTTAAACATTGGAAAACATGAGATACTTTTTCCTGTACATTTCTCCTAGATATTTCATAATGTTCCCTTACAAGGTTTTTCAGAGATGCTTTCATCTCATTTAATAATTCCTTCTACAGACCTTTTTGTCCTTTGAACTCCTGGATGCCTTAAATGGATGCTCCAAGCCATACCTGAATACCTAGATTGGCTGCTTCCTCTTTGAGGTTATTTATAGATATTTCAACCCACTTTTTTGCATCTTGTTTGGATGCTTCAGGGCTTTTCTCTTCAAGGTTTTTAAAGAATTAAAGGATGTTACATATGCTATATACAAATCCATTTCCATATTCCAGGAGTGGCTTGATTCATAGTACATCAGTCTACAGGTGGTATAGGTAATTTTTCAACTGAAAAATTAACAATTGCTTCAAACTATATCATCTACTCTTTTTTTCCTCCATATCTTTGCTAAAAAATTTCAGTGCTGGAATGAATTCTCTACTGTTACTGTCATGCTGAATGCCATGGTGTTCCCTGTACTGAAGTACAGGTAGTATAAACAGTCTATGACTATAATTGATCCTGAAATTTCAGTCATAAGTCATGACCATCATAAAACAGATCATCATGTAATCATTCCTGATTTTCAACATTTTTTGCAGCAGCAAATGCAGCAGTCATAAAGCAAAAATAATGGTTGTAAAATGAATGCTGCAGATATTAAGCAAACTCATGGGGATGACCATGGGATGTTGCAAGCAGCCATAAATGCTGCCAGTTGCCAGGTGCCCAAAGTTCAGTCATATGACTGTAGGGCAGACAGCCATCAGAACCACAAATCTTAGTCATAAGTACCTTTTTCAAGCTCCATAGTAACTTCAGTCAGTAAGTGATGAGTCATAAATCCAGGACTAGATATACCAGATTAGATTGATTGAAATACCAAACTATATGAAATTCCATTACTGATTTTTTTAAAAGAATGGCCAGTACCATTGTAAATGTAGAAATTATGAATTGTTCAAAGTTTGTTCAAAGTTTAGTTCTTAATGAGATTATACAAAGATGTGCAGGAATGCTTCAGTTTGATGAAGCTCTTTGGTATTATCAGGATAACTTAATCTTTGTCCCTTTTCTGAGCTCTCAAGATCTTAAATGTCAGAAGCTACAGAGTTTAGCCAGATAAAGTTTAGTACTTGATGGATATAAGCAATGCCACACAGAAAAGTGAGAACTCTAGATGTCAACCTCCAGCTTGAATATCCAAATAAAGTCCAGGATTTCTTTCATTTCTGAAAATCTTACTGGTTTATTGAATACATGGCATGATATAGTGAAAGAAAACTAATTCTAAAAACCCAAGACATCTAACCAAAATATATAACAATGACATTCCCGGCCAAACCTCCCATATGTGCACGTAGTTCATGTAAACACATTCTCGTTATTTTGAAAATCATCTGCTAACTTCACAGTAGTTAGAAACAGGGGTATCAAACTCAATTTCATTGATGGCCGCATCAGCATTGTGGTTGCCATTTGGGGGCTAGGTGGGCGTGGCCAGCATGGGCATGGCCTACTGGGTGGGGCGTGGCTAGCTCGATGTCACTCATATCGGGGGCACCTGTGCAGCCTAGGCAGGACTGGGGCGGATCTGAGGGTCTCTGGCAGAAGATGGGGTGGGACCAGGGCGAGCGCCGGAGCATGGTCCACTGGAGGAGCTCACTGAGCCTCAGGCTGTGCACAGGGCCCCTGGACGGTGGCACGGACTGCCCAGAGCCCTGGGCAGCGGAGGTCAAGCAGCCAGCCTGGCACCAGGACCTCACAGCCCTGCCTAGCCTAGCCGCACTTCCCCAAGGGGGCACCCACCTGCGCTTACCACCTCCTCAAGGCTGCTGCTGTGCTCCCTCTCCTTGGCCAGGTTGCTCATGGTGGGCGCAGAAAGACAAAGAGAGGCCCACTCCCCCTCTCCATGCGAAGAGACCTGGCTTTGTAACCAAAGCATCCTCAGCAATAGGATGGGAGACCACCAGGGGATGGTGAAAGGTGAACAGGGCTGCTGGTGGCCAAGTGCTAAGGCAGGACTTCCCTCAGTCCCTCCCTCCCTCTTATTCCAATCTCCTTCCTTCCTTCCTTCCTTCCTTCCTTCCTTCCTTCCTTCCTTCCTTCCTTCCTTCCTTCCTTCCTTCTCTTTCTTTCCTTCTTTCCTTCTTTCCTTCCTCCCTCCCTCCCCTCCTTCCCTGCCTCCCTCCTTTTCATTCCCATCTCCTTTTCATTCCCTTTCTTCCTTCCTGTTTCCCTCCCCTCCTTCCTTCCTTCCTTCCCTCCCTCCTTCTCTCTGTGCCCAGGAAGGGACAAGGGGAGGGGGAGAGGTTGGCAGCACTTCTCTCAAAGAAAAAGAGTTGGAAAAGACCCTTGAGGTCTTTAGTCCAAGCAGGGGACGTATAATACCATTCCAGACAATGGAATATCCAATCTCTACTTAAAAGCCTCCAGTGATGGAGCATCCACAACTTCTGAAGGCAAGCCTTTTCACTGGTTAGTTGTTTTCACAAGTCCTAGTCTGGTTTTCTTCTTGATTAGTTTCCATCTATTATTGCCTTCTGATGCTTTGGAAAATAGGTTGACCCCTTCTTCTCTGTGGCAGCCCATCAAATATTGGAACACTGCTATCATGTCACCATCCCTAATCCTTTTCACTAAGCTAGACATACCCACAAACATTTGTCATATGTTTTAGCCTCCAGCCCCCTAATCATCTATTTTTACCATCCATTTAGACCAGATGGTCCCCCTGGTTTGGTTTATAGAACAGTGGCCATGAGCAGAGCCTTCTCAGAGACAGCACCCCAATTATAGAACTTTCTCCCAAGGAAAATATGAACAGTGCATCCCTCACCGGTATAGAGGCAACTCCAAACACACTGTTCAGCTAGGCATATGTAGAATAACATTTTATGGTAAAACAGCACTAAATAAATTACTACTAATATTTTTCTTTCTTAGAATACACTTTTAATATTGTTTTAAGCAGTGCTAGTGATGCTTTACATTAGTTATCTTTGAGAGTTTTCTTGTAAACCACCCTGGATTTCTCAGAAACTTTTAATTTCAAATTAGATATTGATTTAATAAATTAGGCAGAAGAAACAAATGTTTACATACATCTAAATCCCACAGACCTACTGCCTCCTAGGTGCATACTACAGAGAAAATAAGGCATTGCATTTCTAGCCAGCATAGCCACAGGATGATGAGAACTGTGGTCCATGACACCCAAAAGATATTAGTTTGGGCAAGGCTGGATTAAATTATAAAAGAGCAGATGAGGGGAAGTAGGAGTAAGAAATACTTTCTACATCTCCGACAAAATAATTGGGGGGGGGGGTTGACTCGGGCTTTTAATTTCAACTCACACCAATTCCTCTTAACTTCCCATTCAATCCAAAGAGTTCTATTATTGCCTGGATTTTAGGAACGGGAGGAGGCAAGAATAAACCACAAAGCCAATCTGTGAGTCTGCTCTCTCGCCTGCCTGCACACCACCTTCCCCACGCAGCACATATATGTAAGTGTGTGAGAGACAGAGAGAGAGATCCCCCTTTTTTTGTAAGTTTGCTTACTCTGCAATGCTCCCCGTTCTCCACAATTTCGCTTCCCTGCTGGCTCAATAGTGCGCTCTCTCTCTCTCTCTCTCTCTCTCTCTCTCTCACACACACACACACACACACACACACACACAGAGAGAGAGAGAGAGAGAGAGAGAGCCTTCCTGCTTTCTTGTCCTTTTCCTCCAGCTGCACCTGAATGGAGCGGGAGGAGGTTAAAAAAAAAAGAGAAGGGGTGGAATAACGGGCGAAGCTCTCCTTTTTTGTAACACCTCGGCTTCCTCCTCCTCCTCTTCCCCTCCTGGATCTCTCTCTCTCTCTCTCTCTCTCTCTCACACACACACACACACACACATGCACACATACACAGAGAGAGAGAGAGAGAGAAACCCTTCCTGCTTTCTCCTTTTTCTCACCCTTTCTCTCCAGCCACCACAGAGTTTCACGTTGCCAGCCGCAGGCAATTCCAGGCTGCGGCTCTGCATGACTACTGCGTTCCCCTCTCCGGCCCTACCACATGGCGGAGAGAGTGACTGGGAGCCGCCGATGCTCAACTTGTGCCACCACACACTCACATCTCCGCGCCTTTCATCCCACAGGCTGGGCATGCCCTGGAGTGCTAGGCTTATAGAACGCCATGGCCCAAGCGAGGAAAGGCATGGTGCAGTGTGGCAAAGCAGAGTCACACGAGGAGAAGCCCGGCAAAGTGGGGCATGGCTGGGCATGATGGGGTTAATCTGGGAGGGGTGGGGTGGGCTGAGGCAAATGAGCTGCAGCTGCAGCTGCACACCACCAGTCCTGAGCGTTCGCCGTTTCCTGTGTGTGCGCCAGGGTGCCCAGTTGGGTTAGGGTGGGCCAGGACTGGGGCAGTGGGGGCCAGTCCCTTGCCATTTCTGGGACAGCCCCGGGGGCCCAAATCTGGGCCCTCCCCAGGCCGGATCCGGGCCGCGGGCCTTGTGTTTGACATGTCTGAGTCAGAATGTCCTTGAAAAGTTTCCATACATCTTTTCTCAACAAATGTCTGCAGAACTGGAGAGATTTCATTTCTATAACTAACCCATTTGAAGCCTCATCTCTTCTCTTTTATTCTATTGACAAGTTGGAAACAATAAGGCACATAGCTGCCAGGTTTTCACTCTTGACACTGGGCAATTGAAAGTACATATTTTCAATATAAAGTACTTTACATAAAAGCACTATGTCAAGATTTACAAAGAATCCTGCAGCTTAAAGATTTTTAGCTCCTCTTTCAGTTGCTTTATTTTTAACTGAAGAGTCTGGAAAAGCCAAAATATATTACAAATGAGAAATATATTTATAAACTCATACACCACAATCACCATTCACATTGGAGTTCTTCACCTCTTTTATTATAATATGCAATATTTTTCAAGTTATAATACTAATAATTTCTCATGATTTAAACATAAATAGCCTTTTGCATTGTATGAGAGAACTGATCTCTCAGCCTGGTTTGTGTACATGTGAAAATGATAATGTACAAGTAATTTTATGCAATTTGTAGCCCAGATTAGTAGCTCACAATGGGTCTTGAAGCAGGTTACCAAATATAACAGGCCCCTTGAATATGAGAGCATGTATTAGGGTAAGGAGGCAGATCCTATCTATTTTGGAGATAATTAGAACCCTGGATTCTGTATGGATCCTTGAAGCAATAATGTTATTGCAGCAGTTTGTGTAATGGTGAGAAAGACTTTGGGGGATGGGGCAAAGAGATGCTGCCTAGGGAACAGTCAGATTAGAGACAGCATAGCTCACAGCTGCATAGTGGTCAGAGGAAGAGGCTCAGAAGGAGCCTGCCTAAGTTCTCAGACAGTAAAGGAGATTGATGGGAGATATGTGTTTTCAGACTTGAGGATTCTGTCAATATAGCCTTACAATAAAATAGAATTAACTCATCTGGTTTTGTTTCGTGTCTGGTCTATATGATAAGGCACACAGTCTACCACATGGGTGTCAAACTCGATCACGTCACATGACATATCATGATATTTTTTCCTTTGCAGAGCCGGAATGGGTATGGCCTGATGCATCCGGCCCATGGGCTTCCAATTTGACACCCCTGGTCTACCATGATTAAACACAAAGTAAACCTTTCATTAAATAGACAGGATTTCACCAAAAAAGAGAGACTATTGACCAAAAGAGAACATGGTCTGGATAATATCTATAGATAATAATTTGTATGTATACCTAATTAGACATTCTTGTCATAATCTAAATAAAAATGCAATAATTTTATACTTGTGGAGAAGTCTGCGACCCACAACTTTACTCCATGCTCCCTCTTTCAATATTCTTTACCTTTAAACTGTGGTTGGAATAAGCAGCCCTTCAAAATAAACATTTTCAAGTAGAGGACTGCCTTTTGCTCAATGTCATGTTACCTTCTTCCCATTGTCTGGTCATAAGCCCTATAACTCACAGGAGATAGGAAAAGGGTAATTAGAAAAGTTCAGATTGACTTCCGGTTTGGCATCGCAGTGCCACGGACGCAGGAAGACAGGCTCCATCTTTCGTGTCTGAATTCGCTCCGTTGGGGGACCCTGGAAAGGGTTGAAAGTCACCCCATAGAGGTGACGAGCAAGAAGGGGACCCCTGTTTGATTGTGGGATCAAAGATAAGGAAAAATACTTTCCATGTTGAAATCAATACATAAAACCATCCTTTCAGCTTGTGACAAAATAAAAAGCAACACGAAGGAACAATGTACTAGCTTGAATATACAAACCCAGATGTTGAATACAAGCCAAGAACTAACAACACAGAAAACAAAAGGAAAATTGGAATAACTAAACACTAAGACAGAGTACCCAATTGACCAACAGACTCTGCCAACTGAAAAATCACAAAAGGAAGTGACAACATTGAAAATGGAAAAGACTTTTTACAAATTAAGAAACCAGAATATATTTGAGGAAAAAGAAGAAGAACAGATTGAATGGAAGATAAACCTATCAGGACAATTGTGGGAAATTGGAGTAGTAGGGAGGCAATTTAATGAATACCAATGAGCTCATCCTTCCAAAAAAAACTTCAACCAAATGGTCTTTATTCCAAATAATATATATTAAATAAAGAGGGAGAACTATTGGATGATTCAAAGGCACTGACATGGAAGGTTAGCTGGCAAAGGAAGAAAGCCAGAGTAAGGCTGAACAAAATAATGGCTTTGACCTATTAGAGGGGATATTATATTATTAATTAGAGGGTTGAATATGGTGGAAAATAGATAACTTTTAGAAAATAGAGTAACATAATTAAATAGGTAAGATATGTAATTAGACTATTAGACTTTGGTATGAAAAAGGAAAAAGGGAGAAGTTGAGATAAGGGAAGCTTTTGGTCACCTAAATATAAAATACTTGGAAATCATAAATAATAGTGTTAATTTGAATATTGATGGGAAATTAAAGTCTGAAAAAAAGCAATAACAGGACATTGATTGTATACAAGGATTAAGTGCAAATGCAATTAAGATATGTATAAGCTAAAAATTATTGATAACTGTAACAAAGATGTTTTTATTTAGTTGATAATAATAATTGTACTAGCCCAATATGAGATAGCAGATATTAATGGAAAAAGAAAGGAAATATTTGATGTTGTAATATGAGATTTATACTAAAGATTTATGTACGCTATTGAACTATTGATCAACCCAGTCATCACGTTGCTTGTTAAATAGCCAATTGTAAAATCAGAAAATCAATAAAATATTATATATATAAAAAAGAAAAGTGCAGATTATGGCACTGAATACCTCAGCAAGATCAAGATATTGCTATTGGTGAACAATTCATTCAGGAAACAATTGCAAGAACCTAATCCAGATCCATTTTCATATGAAGTTCAGAAGAATTTGTGACTAAGACAATCAACATAACCTTCAAAACATGATATTTATTTATGTGTACAACATCTAGAAAACCAATCTGGTGTAATAGATAAGGCAACAGGCTAGAAATTGGGAGACCATGAGATCTAGACTTGTGTTAGGCACAAAGTCAGCATCTCAGCTCTAGGAACAAATGGCAAACCATTTCTGAAAAACCTTGCCAAGAAAACTGCAGGGACTTGTCCTGGCAGTCTCCAAAAATCAGATATTATTCAAATTAAAAAAAAATATTCCTAGCATGGCCTAGCCTCACACAAAAAATAACTTCCTTCCTTCCTTCCTTCCTTCCTTCATTCATTCATTCCTCTTTCCCATGATTATGAAATAAACTTACCCCATATCTGATCTGATATTCAGATAACCTAACCACAAGTAATTATACATATTTTCATTGTTATTGTATTTTATGCAAAATACAACTAAATATGATATACCTCAATCTTGCTACTTTGTTCAGTTAAAGCAGTGCTTGTTTCAAGTCTTCCTGCCATATTGAGACAATACTTTGTTTTAAAAAGACAAATTTCATGAGCAGTTATGAACTAAATTTGACAAAATGAACTAAAAACTGACAAAATATGCTGTTTTAAAAAGACAACCTACAGTCAGCAATTAAACAATAATTTTTCAACAGTTTTATGGGGGATGGTGTTTTTCTTATTAATATCTTATATACTCAATATGGCATACATCTCCCATGCACTGTCAAAATTATTCTTCTTTCAAATTGTTCTTTTTCCAACGTTGATAAAATACACTGTTTTAAAAAGACAACCTGATGCTAACAATTAAAGACACTAATTTTTCTAATAACTGTTTTATCTAGAGTGAGAATTGTGAAACCATTGTTTCTTCATCCTCAGATGTTTGATGCCAATTGATATCTATGGTACCTTAACTATGCATACAAGTACATTAACTTGCCTACAAGTAAGCACCTTTGAACAAAATAAAATTTATTCTTATATTGGTCTCTTTGTCTCTACTGACAGTCGTAATTGCCTTTTCCTTTTTTATTGCCCACTTTTTACAGCATGATATGATGAAATATTGAACAGGATGCTTTCTATATTTAGTCATCTCAATAAAATTCTTACTCCTTAAAAATTAATTTTTCCATTAGTCTTTTTCTCCCATAATCCCTGAAGTAGAGGGAAAAATCTTATTCATGATAAATTCATCTACAATATTAAAATGCACCAAGATTTATTTTAACTCTTACTCGACACATCTCATCTGCATATCAATGGTGAGGAACATTTTTCTTTTTTAAGATACAATTTCTGAAAATGAAAACATCCATGTGAATTTCCTGTAGAATCCTATGACAGGTTTGGAACTCAATTCATTTGAAATTAGGAATGAATAACTCTATTTTAAAATGCGTAATAGCTGCAGAATTACAACCTACATTCTTAATAAATCTCAATTATATCTCTATGTATAAGGTGTGTTTCTTAGTTGTATGACATTTCTGTCTGTCTGTCTGTCTGTCTGCCTGCCTGCCTGCCTGCCTGCCTGCCTGCCTGCCTGCCTGCCTGCCTGCCTGCCTGCCTGCCTGCCTGCCTATCTATCTATCTATCTATCTATCTATCTATCTATCTATCTATCTATCTATCTATCTATCTATCTATCTATCTATCTATCTATCTATCTATCTATCTAGATGCTGTGAAATTCTTTGCATTATTTTCATCATATTATCAATAACAAATTATTATTGAAAGGGAAAAAGTTTATCTGAGACTATATAATAAGTGCATTGTTAAACTGGGATGTGAATCCGCACATCACTCAATACCAAAATAGATTATATGATTGGGAGTCATCATATAATAAAATCCTGAGTGAAAAGCTATAGTGAGGCAATTATAAGATTTGTGCCTGGAAGCTATTAAAATAACTTTTATAAAGTAAGTTTATAATTCAGTAACATAATAAGAACAGATAGATTATTTAGCCTCAGGCAATACAGATGGCTACAACAGCCATTTCATGTTATTTTATTAGAACAGTTTTCCAAGTTTCACTCATAGAAGCAAGAGGCGCAAATGTCCTATATAAACCCAAGATCAAATAAATAGGTGAACTAGGTACACTTCTATAATACTTGTATTTCACAGATTGTGGGTTTTGTGCAATTACAGAGCTCTAGGCTTCAATACAGTTCTCAAAACTCCAAATTTTAGGTGTCAATGATTAAAGGACTCATGTAGTTTTAATTGCCATTGTAATTAATTGTCTCACTCACTTTCCCTAGTTTGTCATTTAAAGCCCACATGCCACTCAAAGCCAAAATGATGAATATCTCTGATATAGAGGGAGACTAATTTTCAGTGCATTCTCATCCACATCCCAAACCAAAAATATTGGACTAAAGGGGTTACTCATTAAAAAAAAATATTCCCATTTTAACAATGTACAGCAGGGGTGTCAAACTGCCAGCCTACTAGGAAACCGTGCCCACCCCATTGCCAGCAATGGAGAAAAAGCTCTGATACATCACACAATGTCACGTGACGTCGCAATCTCCTAGTTAGTCCTGAAGATACCTGGAGGAGACTGGAGTGACGATGCCAGGGTAACTTTCTCTTGATCTTCGGCCCTGCTAGGGCAATAATGGCTGCGGGTGCAAGAGGCAGGGGCGGCGGGGCTGCTGTGGGTGGGGATGTGAGGGGTGGCGGTGGCCGGCTGCCTCCCGTGCTGTGGGAGCCACGGGGCCTGCTCTACATGGGGCTGCACAGGGTGGGCAGTGATGCTGGCAGGGCAGCTGCAGGCGGGGTGTGTCGATGGCGGGCTGCCCCCCAGGGCCAGAGCCGGCACAGCTGGTGCTTTGGGAGCCGCGGGGCCCACTCTATATGGCGGGGCAGCAGTGCTGGCGGGGCGGCTCTGGGTGGGGGCGCGGCATGTAAGCATAATTATAATATAAAATGTTATTGTTACAAATGTTTTTATTATGCATTTATCATATTATAGTGTATTCTGTATTATTGTTGGAATGAATAAAATGTTTCTTTTATTTACGATATTTTTTTCTTCAATTTATTTGTGTAAAAAAGTTGGTCACCTTACTTTTCATTGTAAAAAAGTTGGTCACCTTACTTAATTTATCTCTGATTCTCGGTCAAAGCTTCTCTTGTTCCATATAGTTCTTTCTAAAAGATAGTCAAAATACTCTGTTTAAAAAGACAAACATCAGAAATTATTTTTTTCCTAACAACAATTTTATGTTGCATGATTGTTGTTAACTGTGTTTCTTCATCCTAAAATCTTTGGTGCCAACTGATACCTGATATACAAACTTGTCTGTTTTATTTTTATAATGGTGTTTTGTCGTTACTGACACTGATACTTAATATAAACATTGAAGCTTCAATCTCTTGAAGGATAAATTGTGGTTTCCTTTTTCATCTCCATTATATAGAAGGTGTGGTGGCTCAGTGGCTTAGTAGATGCCGGAAAAGGCCTATGCTCTGGCGGTTCCAGTCCTATGATTGGGTGATGGAGCGAGCTTCCATTATTTACCTGGGTTCCAGCAATTGGAAAGCATGTAAAAATGCAAGTAAATACTGTAAATAGATGCCACTTTGTGGGAAGGTAACACTGTTCCATGTTTCACCATACGCTCTGTGCTGTCATGCTGGCCACATGCCCATGGAATCTTCTTTGGACAAGCATTAGCTCAGTGATTTATAGAAACAGAGAAGACCATTACCCTCTAAAACAGGGCTTTTAAACCAGTGGTACGCATACCACCAGTGGTAAGTTGGCACTTGGCAGGTGGTTTGCGACCCTGCCCAGCCTAGCCAAGTGTAGCTGGGGGAGGGAACAAGCCAAAGTGGCACAGTGCAGAACTTGCTGAGAGAGTCCTCAGGAGCTGCAGGGCTGCTGGGGCTAGACAAAGGCCCCAGGATCGGCACTTCCGGCACACCTGGAAGAGAAAGGAGGAGGAGGGCAGAGACTGGAGAGGCTATAAAAGGAGGCAGTTTTGGCAGGAGAGGAAAAAAAAGACGCAGCCTTGGGAGGAGGAGAAGTCAGCTGGAGCTGCACCGAAGGGAAAAGAAGGAGGAGGAGGGAAGAGAGGAGAGGAGATAAAACAAGCTGGCTGGGAACTGATCTACAACTTCCATGGCAGCCATCCATGCTTGGCACGCATACAAGTGGCAGCAAAAAATAAGCAATAAACACAGCAGGAGAGGGGTTATGCTTCATGAGGGATGAAGAAAGGTACCATCTCCTGAAGGAGACAAGCAAATGGCCCTTGTCCACTTGACACACCTGGCTCTATGGGCTATGGGGGAAGGGATGCTGTGAGTGGTGTGAGAGTCCACGTTATATGCACTACGCCACTCAGCGCCCCCCCAGCCTGCCCGGTTCTGACAGATAGCAGTGTGCTTTCCTCACCATGTCAAGAGGCTGGGCTGGGCAAGGCAAAGCTGGCCAGAAGCCGAACCTACCTGGGCACATGCACAGGAGGCAGCAAGTGTGCAGGGCCTGGTGTCCCGGGTGTCTGTTTTGCCACGCAGGCTGATCGTGTTCTGAGTGCTGCCCTTTCACCTGGGATGCCAGGCCCTGTGTGCTCACTGCCTCTTGTGCACATGCCCAGGCAAGTTCAGGTTCTCGCCAGCTTCGCCTCATCTGATCCAGTGCCTCTGCGCAGAGAAGAGAGCGCACAGTGCCTGCTGAAACCGGGTGGGCTGGGCAGCGTAGCACAAGTAACATGGACTCATGCCGCTTGCAGTGTCCCCTTCCCCAGAGCCCACAGAGCCTGGTGTGTCAAGTGGGTGAGGGCCATTTGCTGGTCTCCTTCAGGGGATGGTGCCTTTCTTCATTCATCGCAGAAGGTGACACTGCCTTTGCTGCGTTTATTGCCTATTTTTCTCCCTCTCTCATCACAAATATCTTCCCACCACTTTGTTCTTAAGGCTCTGTGGGTCTTGTCCAGGAATTTACAGTGGCCTTTAAAGCCATGGCCACCAACAGCGTGGCCACCAGCCATGCTGGTGGGCTCTCCCCCTCCCCTTGTCCCACCCTGGGCATGGAGGGAGGAAGGGAGGAAGGAGATGGGAATGAGAAAGGGAGGCAGGGAAGGAGAGAGGGGGGAGGGACGGAGGGAGGGAAGGGAAGGGAAGGAAGGAATGAGATCGGAATGAGAAGCAGGGAGGCAGGGAAAGAGGGAGGGTAGGGATGAAGGGAGCAAGGAAGGAAGGAGGGAGATTGGAATGAAAGGGAGGGAGGGTCAGAGGGAAGTCCTGCCTTAGCACTTGGCCACCAGCAGCTCTGCTGCCCTTTTGCCATTCCCTTGCCCCCTCCTCCTGGTCTATCCTAATGGTCTCCCATCCTATCACTAAGGATGCTTTGGTTATAAAGCCAGGGCTCCTCACATGGAAAGGGAGTGGGCCTCCCTCCGACCCAAGCACTTTGCCCTCCTGCACCCACCATGAGCAACCTGGTCAAGGAGAGTGAGCACATCAGCAGCAGCATCCTTGACAAGGAGGTAAGCACAACCAGATGTCTTCTCAGGGAAGTGGCGCTGGACTGGGTTGAGCTGCAGGGCCCTGGTGCCCTGGGAGCTTGAGGGCTGGGCTGGGTGCTTACCCTCCACTGCCCAGGGCTCTGGGTGGCCCACGCCACTGTCCAGGAATTACCCAAGTGGCCCAAGAGGGATGGCAAGGCTCCTCCAGTGGACCATGCCCCGGCACCTACCCCAGTTTCACCCCCCTTCACTAGACACCCCCAGATCCCCCCATAGCCCCACCTGCACCCCCATAGGTGCCCTGCGACCTGAGCGACAAGTTGGCCATGCCCCCTGGCCATTGATTTCGCTTGTCAAAAAGTTGAAAAAGGTGATGACGTGACCCTGGGACACTGACTGTCATAAGTATAAATCAGTTGCCAAGCATCCAAATGTAAATCACATGACCCTAGGGATGCTGCAACAGTCATGAGTGTGAAAAATAGTCATAAGTCACTTTTTTCAATGCTGTTGTAACTTCGAACAATCACTAAGCAAACTGTTATAAGTCAAGGACTACAGCAGTACTTTATCACTTTTTTCCTTTTTTTTGTTCAAGTTTTTGACACCTTGTTAGGCGACTGGTGGTATTCAAATATTGCCATATCCTAAAAGTGGTACAATCTGTGAAAAGGTTGAAAAGCCCTGCTCTAAAGTAGGCTACAGCTAGTGGAATAAAACTCCTTTTTATGGGCTGATGATCTAGGACAGGGGTGTCAAATTCATAATGTCACGTGACGTGTCGCAATGTATCACAACTTTTTTCCATTGCTGGCAACGGGGTGAGCGCAGTTTTGCCATGACGCATCCGGCCCGCGGGCTGGCAATTTGACACCCCTGATCTACGAATTCAGCAGCATGGAATCCTACAAGGAACTGAATCCAACTGATTTCAAAAGAAAGTATACATGAAAAATTGCATGCAGGACTGATCCTAAATTATTAATAAATTTGCTTTCTTTAATAAGGCATTTGTTTATCAGTTATGTGATGTTTTAACATGTTGTTTAATTTTGACCTGTCTATCTATCTATCTATCTATCTATCTATCTATCTATCTATCTATCTATCTATCTATCTATCTTAGATCTATTATTATTGTATGCTTCTTCATATTTTTCCAGTACTTTGATCTTTTGCATACACACATACACATACATGGATATATATTTGTTTTATATTAATTGTTAAACAGAAGACTCCATCTGAAAATTCAGAAAAGTGCAAAATATAAAATTTGACATATATATATATGTTAAAAGCTGTACAACGACACTAGAACACCAGGAAGAGTTAAAACCAAAAAAGTTTTAATAAATATTTAAAAACCTAGCTTTCGTTGAATATCTATCAACGTCATCAGGGTGTATGTTGGTCAGTGGGAGGGCCCCTTTATAGATGAATTGATGTTGACGCCCCGACTCATAGATCTTGTTACTGGGCCTAGCCGGCCATTCAACTCTATAGTTGTGGCTTCTGTAGTATTGGCTGGATTACTGCTGCTTGCTTTTCCTACTCTCGAGTATTCCTTTTTTCTTGCTCCCAAGGTGGATGTGTCTTTAATCATGTTGCGATCACTTATGGCTCTCAGACTTATGGGGTGTTCTTTCCCATTAGGTATTTTAGGGTGCCTTATATCTGTGGGTTCACCACTCTCCCCACACTCTCTTTGCCCATGTCTGACTTCGTTCCGGTCAGCTGTACTTCTCACATCCCCAAGCTGCTCTCCCATTCTATTCTTATATTTCATATCTACACTTTCCTTCTCTTTCCCCCCACTCGCTCCATGCCCATATCTATTACTATCATTCTCTCTGCTGTGACGTACTGCGTTTTGTCTTTTCTCCTCCCCCATAGTTTCAATGACTGCGCTTCGTTTGCCCTCCCCCTCTTTGGAGCTCTGTCTGGAGCTCTGTCCGGTTGTTCTTCCATCGGTCTTTCCTCCCTCTGTACTGGGTCTTAGCGCTATGCTTCGGGAGCGTGTGATCGCTCCCGGGGCCGAATGATTATTATCATTCTTCGCTATAGGCTCTCCTCCATCGGTCGCTCTTCCTTCCGTATTAGTCTTAAGCGCTGCACTGCGGGAGCGTGTGATCGTTCCCCAAAGGGGGTGGCTGCAGTCGTTCTTTGATGTAGTCGCTTCTCCGCCGATCATTCTTCTTTCCACAGCGGTCCTAGATGTCATGCCATGAGGATGTACAGTTGTCTCGGGAGTGGGGTGGCTGTAGTCCTTCTCCAGTCCAAGCATTCCTCCATAGATCGTTCTTTTCTTTACGTGGGCCTTTGG
>NW_015386416.1:277172-284672 GCF_001527695.2 Protobothrops mucrosquamatus
GTTTTGTTCTGGAGATGAGTGTCTTGGCTACGGAGTTGATCTGTGCTGGGTGGTGGTGTGAGAGTGCATGCAGATAGCGGTTTGTGTGTGTTTTCTTCTGGTAGATGGTGTGTCCTAGGGAGCCATTGGATTTCTTGTAGACTAGGACATCCAGGAAGGGAAGTTGGTTATTAGCTTCTGTTTCCATGGTGAACTGTATATATATTGGTGGACACCCACCATAAAGATGTGGCACAACCACGAACACGAAGCCAAACAACAGCAATGAAGCTCACCATCTCAAATCCCCCTGCAACTCAGACTAACCTGAGCACAACAAAGCCCCCACCCAAACAGAACACTCCCCCATCCAATCAGAGCACAGCCAACCCCCCCATCCAATCAGAGCACAGCCAAGCTCCTTAAGCAATCAGAACACACCTCCACCCAATCAGAACACAGCCAAGCTCCCACCCAATCAGATCAAACCCCACTGGCAGTTACAAGGAAGAAACAGCTGTGATCACACACTACTCCTAGAAGCACGAAGCTGAAGACACCAGCCTGAAGATGACGAATGTGACTTCGTCGAAACGTCACCAAGACACTTCCAATTTTACGCGGGAGAAAACCCGATTAACCAAAGACATATATACATATATACATATATACATATATATATATATATATATATATATATATATATATATATATATATATATATATATATTAAAACAGTGAAAAAACACGAGCACCAGGGAATATGGTAAAAAATTTGGTTTAATGTTAAAATTACTAAAATTACTAATAAAACCGATTAAAACGCCTAGCTTTCGTCAGCCACCTGCTGACGTCCTCAGGGCTCAAAATGTCAGTCCATGGGAGTTACTTTTATAACTTGACTAGCGTGTGCTTTAGGCATGAAAAACTGGTTGGGGACTTTGGGCTAGTGGCTCTGTCATTTAAACTCACCTGATAGGTTTGTTGTTGTTGTGGGGAAAATAGGAAGAAGGAGTATTAGGTATGTTTGCCTCCTTGACTTATTTATATAAAAAAGTAAGGCAAGATTTTTTTAAAAATCTATTTTTTAAAAAAGTAGAGAGCTGAGTTACAATAGAGGTCTTAGCATTCTATATTTATCCTACAGTTAATATGCATTTAATATGAAGGAATTTCACCATTGTACACTCCCCTGATTTTGATGTAAAAAATAAATAATGAAAGCAAAAATGTAAAAAGAAAAAAAACTTGTTGAGCTGTAAAGCAGAGTGCCAGCTCTGTTACATTCTTTAGCATTTTTAGAAAATAAAATGTAAGTGATTACATCTCAGTGCTTTATTTAGAAGTGAGATTTCCTGCCACCCCTCCCCCTCCCAAAAAGGACAAAGGACAGATGGTATAGCAGAAGTTCTTTTGAGAGACTAAGGTAAGGTGGATGGAGCTGGATCTCTGCTTTTAAGAAAAAAAGAGATAATTTTAACAGTATATTAGAGAACCCAGTCCCCGTTGGATCATTTTTTTCAGATATTTCCTTACCAGATTCCTTAGCACCTTCAACAAGGACAGGACTGCCTTCACAGCCACTCTGTCTTCAAAATAAAGCCTATTCTGAATTTTAAAGCACAAATATCAGCACAGGAAGTGTTTTATGGTGTGGGAAGTCAGAGCCCCAGAGAAGGAAATATTAAAAGGGCAGAAAAATATATTTCCTCAAAAGTATTTTAAAAAGCAGAAACCAACTTTGGCTCCAAATCTATCTCTCTGCCCCAAGCAAGACCTAGCCCCATACAAATGCAGATGTAAAGCCATCAGAAAGTTGAAGCCAGAGCAATCAAGAAGACAAAGAGAAAATCTGCGTGCCCCATCCAAACTCTAGGAGTCATTAGCCCCATCACCTGGGAAGCAGGATATGATAATAGGATTAAACCACAGATATCAAGGCCTAGAAAAGCACTCAGAAATAGCCTCAAGATTCATGCCACAGGAACAGGAAACTATTCCAAACAGGGCTAGAGGGGGTATAAAAACCTTCTACCCATGTGCTCAGTCTTTTTCTTCTCTCCTCTGCTCTTTCCTGAAGAACCATCTTTCTGCTTCTGCAATAAACTGTAACCTTCTTCCCAAAGCAGTCGCCATGTTGCTTATTTATCCCCGGCTTGGATGAACCAGGATGAAGACTTACTTCTATCAATTTGGCACCCCAGAATGGGACTCCAAGCTAACCTGTCCAATGGACTGAGACTGGTAAGCCCCATCTTGCCGCCAGCAGACCCCCTTGTGTCTGTAGATGGGTTTCCCAGGCCTTGCCCATGTGGAGCTAGGGTAGTAAAGGGAGTTTTGAGAGTTTGAGCTCAAGGGCTGCTTTGGAAAGAAGGTGAAGGTGAGTACCTCTAAATTTTAGCTTTAAAGCCCAGGGGAGTGAGAGAAATGTATGTATTTCTGTTTGTGTGAGTGAGAAGACTCTTTTTTCCCAATCACAGTTGGATTTTGCTCTTCTGGTCTTTCCTAGCCGCAGAAAGGATCTGTTTAATTGGCAGAACCTGGAAAGCATGGGGGTTTGGTCAGAGCACAGAACCTTTTGTAGGGAAAAGGGAGAGGCTGTGTGAAAATGAAATGGAATGAGTGAATGAAAGAATTGGATTTGGGCAACTTGCTGGAAAGGCCCTGTAAGCAAAGCAAAGCAAAGTTAGGAAATTAAGCCCCGGGCTAGGAAGCCCCGGGCTAGGAGCGGTCCACTTACCTCTGAGAGCAAGCAGAGGTCCACAGCAGATGTTAGAGGTCCGCAAAACAGTAGCGGCAAAGCCGGCCGGTGGGAGAGTAACCCGTACCTTCTGAGGTGAAACCAGAAGTGTCCCTACAGACCCCTTTTTGGTCTGAAAATGTGGCGGATTTCTCCAGGAGCTCACATACTCTGAGAGGAATCCAGAGTGCTCCGTGAGTCCCCTTTTTGGACCCACAAAACTGTGGCGGAAGGAGGAAGTCTCACAAGAAGGCTTCCGGTGTATAGTGCCCGATAGTGTTAGAGGAAAACCCCCGTTATAGAAGTAAGAAGCATGGGAGGTTCAAATTCAAGGGCTGAGATAGGTTCCCCAGTTGAGAGCTTGCTTGAGGCCTGGTATGGGAATCAGCTACCCGTTCAGGCAGGTATGAAAAAAGAGATAGGTAAAGAAACTATATGTTAAGAAAATAAATAAATAGACTTTGCTTAGGGCTTTGCTGGGAAACCAATTTGGCTAAATAAAGGTACTTAAAAGGGAAAATAAGAAATAGTGATTCTCTCTCTCTCTCTCTCTCTCTTTCTCTCTCTCTTTCTCTCTCTCTCTCTCTCTCTCTTTCTCTCTCTCTCTCTTCTCTGTGCAACCATGTGGTATGTTTAAAATCTGTGCCTTCCCTAATTTGAACTATCTGAAACTTATGGTGGGAATGACTAGGATGTGTAAACCTAAGACTTCTGGTCTCTTGTCTTTGTGTATATATGTTTGTCAAAGTCTGTGTGTGAGAGGTAAATGTGACTGTTAACTGTTTCAAATCCAAAGAAAAAAAGAATTTTAAATTCTGCTAGAAATTCTGCTTAAAATAAGCCACAAAAAGGAAATACCTCACTCTGTTTGTCTGGCCAACAAACAGAGTGAAGAAAAAAAATGTGTTTGTTTGTTTGTTTGTTTGTTTTTCTTCTTCCTTTCTCTCTCTGTACTCTTAAGAAAAGCACAAAGTTAGCAGGAGGGAATGTTTTAAGTTCATCTGCTAGAAAGATTTCACTCTTGCATTTAATAATATATAATAAAGTTGGAAGGGACCTTGGAGGTCATCAGGCAGGAAACCCTATACAAACTTTATCAAATGCCTTACTGAAATCCAAGAAAAGTATATCCACAACATTCCTCTAGTCTTCTAATTTTGTAATTGGGTCAAAGAATGCAGTAAGATGTGTCTAGCATGATCTGTTTTTAACAAACCCATGTTGGCTTTTAGTAATGGCTTTGTTTGCCTCTAGGTGTTCACTGATTCTTGTTTGATTATCTTTTCCAGAATCTTCCCAGGTATTGAGGTCAGGATAATGGGTTAGTGGTTTTCTGGATCTATTCTTTTTTTCTTTTTTTTGAAGAGGGGAACTATATCAGCTCTTTTCCAGTGCTCTGGTAGTTCCCTAGTGCTCCAGGATCTTTGAAAAATATAGTTCAGTGGTTCTGAAATCACATCTACCAGTTCCTTGAAAACTTTGGGTATCATCCATCTGGTCCTGGTGATTTTAACTCTTCTAGGCTGGATAAGTGCTCACTTACCATTTTCTTGCCTATCTTAACTTGTGTTTCTAATCTTTTTTTATGGTACTGTTTTTGATAAGTTGGACTGTTTGCTTTTTTATTATTTTTGACTGTAGTCACAAGCCTTAGTTCATTTTGAGCCTTAGCTTTCTTCACCTCATCTTTGCAGGCTCAGACTATTTGCTAATATTCTGCTTTAGTTATGTGCCCCTTTCCACTTTTATACTTGTCCCTCTTATCTTTCAATTTATTAGAGAGTTCTTTATGCAGTATCTGGTTTCTTGTGAGAGCTATTATTTTTCTTCTTTGTTGGTATTGTGCTAGACTGGGTTATGTTTTTTTTAAAAAAAAATTCCCAAGCTTCTTGAGTTGTTTCCCCTTGAGGATTCTCATCCATGGAATCCCTCCCAAGCCTGTCTTAAAGTCCAAGACTCTAGTTTGACTGTTCTATTGTCATGTGCTTCCTACATACCTTAGCTGAGTTCTTATACCCTTTCGTGGTTTCCAAAATTGTTAGTTCTGATTTTTATTGGTCAGTGTCTGTTGTTGGGTTAATTTTCTTCTCAATTCTGTCTAAAAGGTGTTAATTTTTGTTCCAGGGGGAATCCAGTGTTAAATTATTTTATTGTTGTGTACCTTTTGGTGTTTCTATTCTAATTCTGTCAATTCTAATTTTCTGTCTATCCTTTTCCTGAAAAATGTGTGTCTATCTACAAGAGCCTTTTGAAGCTCAAGTCTGCTTGTGTAGGGAAATAATTTTCTCAAGTTACTTTTCTTATCCTATCACTTATTGGTGAAGCTACTATGAAACTTTTCTTATCCTAAATTTATAAGCATTTCTCAATCTCTAAAACAATGTGGTCTATTTTAGAATAAATGTTAAAGGCAGATTCTCCTGCCCCTGTAAAGTTGCACACCTTAAAATATTAGGCTTTTAAAATTATTTGGAGTTTTCAGCATTTTCAAACTGCCTGCCTGATTTTTTGACCATTGCAATATTGATGCCTTTTCAAACTGCCTGCAAGCTACCCCCCCTTCCCTCATGTACTTCTCTTTTTCTTGCCCTTTGTTCTCCATACCTTTTGTCTGCCTCTCCTGGGAGAGTCCACCCAGAAAGGTGGGGAGACCTTGTTCTTGTATCTTTCAGCCCTGCAATCCTCCCTAAACCTTTGGAAGCAGAACACACAGACCCAGATGCTGCCTCCATCCATCTGAGCCATGGAATTGGGTTTTGAATCCAGCTATCCACTAAAAAGCCACCATGCAATCTGAGTGGAACATCTTCCCAAGTCCTACCATTCCCCAGATGCCTGTGAGAGCTGCAGAAGGAAGGAGTCCTGGAGCCACTGGTGCCATGTGAAGCCTCAGAAGAGAAAAATTAGACTGTGGGGGGAGAGTGGAAACTCATTGTAAAGTTTTCTTTCTTGCCACATTTGTATTGTAACAAGCCAGTTGAATGTATTAATGGAGAGATGGCATTTGGGAATAGTTGGCACAGCAAGTACTGAACACTTTGGACTTCTATCTGGTGGGAGGGAAAATTTATCCAGAATGTTTGTATTGCCTGTTTTGTAGAAGTAGCTGCACATACACACACAAACACCATTAATAATCACACTTGAGTCTCTTCTACCTACCTTCAGTAAAGCTCCCCAGGATGATTTTTGCTCTATTGCACCAAAGCTTTGTAGGAACAACTTCCAAAAAAATTCCAAGGGGGAGGGAACCAGCCCCCCCTTCAGGTGATTTGCAATTCTTATGCCCTGACTAATGAAGTGACAGGAAAGAGATCCCAAACCTCAGCCCTGAATATCTTGCACTGGTGAACTCAGATTGGAAGTCCTAGAGCTCACTATGTGCAATTTAAGAAAAAAAATTAATAGCCTGGCATACTGGCTAACTTTAATTGGATATTACAAACCTGGATGCACTGAACTAAGAGCTAAGGCAGGAAAACAACCCTTGAAAATGGGCAGCCAGTGGTCATGTACTAAGGAAAACCATGGCTGTGAAGAATTTTGAGAGGAATGTGCAAACCTGACTGGAAGCTAAGAGTGACATCTAACATTTGAAAATGATTGGCACAGAATATTGGACACTATAAATTTATTTTATACCTAACAATTTTGCCTTGACTTTTAGAACTTTATGGGTTGCAAGCTCCCCTTCTGGGAGAAGGGATCTTTTTCTGCTGCCTCTATTAGTGTCTTATTTTTTTTTTGGCTTAACAGTTTAAAAGCTTACCTACCAAGTCTCCCTGACCAGAACAATTTTAATGTTGTGCCAATAAGTGTGACATTCTCACACTTCAGGCACAAAGCGGGGATATTGTGGGAAGTCAGAGCCCCAAAGAAGGAAATATTAAAAGGGCAGAAAAATATATTTCCTCAAAAGTATTTTAAAAAGCAGAAACCAACTTTGGCTCCAAATCTATCTCTCTGCCCCAAGCAAAACCTAGCCCCATACAAATGCAGATGTAAAGCCATCAGAAAGTTGAAGCCAGAGCAATCAAGAAGACAAAGAGAAAATCTGCGTGCCCCACCCAAACTCTAGGAGTCATTAGCCCCATCACCTGGGAAGCAGGATTAAACCACAGATATCAAGGCCTAGAAAAGCACTCAGAAATAGCCTCAAGATTCATGCCACAGGAACAGGAAACTATTCCAAACAGGGCTAGAGGGGGTATAAAAACCTTCTACCCATGTGCTCAGTCTTTTTCTTCTCTCCTCTGCTCTTTCCTGAAGAACCATCTTTCTGCTTCTGCAATAAACTGTAACCTTCTTCCCAAAGCAGTCGCCATGTTGCTAATTTATCCCCGGCTTGGATGAACCAGCATGAAGACTTACTTCTATCAATGGCATATTGCATTATGTCATAATTTGTTTTACCTAGCTATGGATTGTTGCTGGGCCGGCAACATATCTTATATCTCATATGTTCAAAAGTATTATATACTTTTGAATATGAAGGTGACGAGCTGCCTTCAAGCTTATATAGCTAAAAGAGGGGTCACAGGAGAGATATTGTTATGTCTCAGGCATCTCTATCCTGGTTCCTCTGGCCCACTTCTTTTTTCTTTCATATAACTGGCTTGAGATTACTTTGAGATTTATTTTGGGAGCTGGAATATTTTAGGCAGATGGAATGGCTGAGGAGAGACATTGACCACTATATAATTTAAGAAAAGATGAGGTTTCAAAGTCTGTTTGGTTCAGAGGTAGGAAATCTATTTCGTTTCAAAAGTCCAACTCATTGT
>NW_015386416.1:287172-334724 GCF_001527695.2 Protobothrops mucrosquamatus
AGAGAGAGAGAGAAGAAACTAATGGAATGAAATGGAACAAATGCTTAGCACTAGATCTCTTGAACATCTCTATCATAAATTAGATGGATTAAAATGGATTCAACTCCCTTGCAGTTCACCATTTCTTCTCCCCTTTTTATCTATCCTTGTTCCTCTGTCCCACTTCTTTTTTTCTTTCATATAACTGACTTGAATTTACTTTGAGATTTACTTGGTGAGCTGGAACATTTTGGACACATGGAATGGCTGGGAAAGAGATATGCTGACCATTATATAATTTTAAAAAATATAACATTTCAAAGTCTCTTTGAAATCTACAGTATTTCACTCCAAAAGCCCAACTCATTGTGGGAGGCCAGGAAGACAAAGAAGGTCAGCAGTTGATGGACCCATTCATGGGACACATCTTGCCCCCCCCCCGATACTTCCCCACTCATTCCAAAACACTCTGTGATGCTTGCCCTTTAGAATATTGAAGGGAATATAATTTTTGATAAAAAAAATCTTTAATGAAAGCTTAGTTAAATGTAACATAACCTTAGTCTCTAAGTTGTCAGGCAGAAAACTTCCTGTCAGATTGGGCGGTTGGAAAGCATGTGACTAAAGTAGGCCTATCAACTGGGTCCATGGAAGAGGGATGTGGCATGTCATCGGGACCAGGAGATATTTAAACCCTTGCCAATTTTGATCATGTGTGGCTTCTTGATTGTGTTAATAGACGTTCACCAGCCTTTGCAAACAGTTGTAAATAAAATTTTCTTTCAGTGACTTCCAAGTCTCTTTTTGAGTTTAATTTTATCCCAGACAACTTGGGCGCTCGTCCAGGATATCCAAACAGTCTCTGGTAAACCGAGTGGCACTGTGTCCAACGGAAAGACATGCCCCATTGATTTTAATGTTTCCAGAAGAACGACACCACTCGGCCCGGCACCCATGAGGGCCTGAGACACTAAACAGTGAGATCACTGAAAGAGAACTAAAAAGGGAGAAGATTCAAGGCCAGCGCCCAGTACGGGGTAACTTCATGCACGGACCCAGGTGAGGAATTATGGAAACCTGGGCGGTGTGGGTGGGTAGACTGGTATGAGTCTGAGGCCTAAAAGAGAGTGAATGAAACAAGCCTAGGAACAATAGGGTCTGGTAAAGCTCAAAGCAAGAGCAGAGTCTCGATCCGCATTTCCATACCTCCACGAGGAGATTGGCTGGAGACAGACGAAGTGACTTGGTGAAGTGCAAGCTGGTCTCTATAGGTTGGTGTAGGACTTGAGCACCAGGCAGTAACCACCCATGGGCAATCAACAGTTCAGAAAGAGCAGAAAAGACCTAGAGGGGAAGCTGGGGAAAGAACTTAATATTTCTATTCCTCCAGGGAGTCCCCTTGGTAAAGCCTTGGCTGGATGGAAGTCTCCCCCATATCACAGAATGGTTAAGGACTCAGATAAAAAATTAATGATTCAGTATTGTTATTTTGTGTGGAGACAAAAACAAATAGATGAAGGGACACAGTAGCTATAGTTAGGAAGTTTCAACTATTTTATTTTTCAGTCTCTATATAACTACATGTTAAATAAAAAGGATAAGACACCTGAGGAGATTAAATATGCCCTCGTCTGGGTGCCAGATAAATGACCTCCAGAAACTGATGATCTGTTTTTAAGTCAAAATAAGTGAAAACTGAACCATAATCAATTGAGGAAATAGAGGAAGAATCAAGGAGACATTTTCTTCCCCCACCATACAATCCCCAGGCTCATTAACCACCAATGGGAACAACAGGGGAAATGGATATGAAAGACTCAGGAAAGAAATAGAGCAATGTAAAAGGGATTTGGCTAATCTCCCCTTTGCAAATTGCGAAATAGAGGCAGAAAGAGGGAAAAGACAGACGAAGAGAGAAAAATTAGAGCAGAAGGGCACTTTGTTCCCCCTGTGAGAAGGGGCCCCTGGATTGAATGCACAAAATATACCTATCATCAGTTATGTGCAGGATTCCTTAAAAAGTTCAGAAGTAAGAATGTTTAAATGAGATTTAAAAAGTTTAGTGGAAGACCCTGTGGAAGTTGCTGAACAATTGGATAATTTATTGGGCTCTAACATTTATACTTGGGATGAACTCAATTCCATTCTTACCACTCTCTTTAATGAGAAGAGAGAACTCTTATATATAACACCCATGTTAAAGGAAGTCATTCCAACATTCAGTGAAAAAGAGGAATAGTTGATATGGGAGCCATTAAGGATAAGGAGGGGAGATGGGAGCTCCCTGATGGGCATCAGATGTTGAACAAGCCATTGACCAGAGAGGTATTAAATACCCTCCATGAGGGAACCATTGGGGGTCTTAGGCATTGGTGGATCTGTTCTTAAGGAAGTATGGTTGTAAGGGAATATATACTATAGCTAAGCAGATAATAGATAAATGCCTAACATGTAAGAAGATAAATAAGCAAGCTCTCAGAAAAAAAACTCAGGGAGGAAGGCCTCCTGAAGACCAATTGAACATATTCAAGTCGATTACACAGAGCTGCCACCTAGTGGCAGAATGAAATATCTGCTAGTAATGGTGGATCATTTGACAGGATGGATAGAGGCTTATCCCACAGCAGTAGCCACTGCCTCTACTGTCATAAGGATTCTGTTAGAGCATATTGGACCAAGATATGGAGTATATGACTCATTTTTTTTATATTCAAATTTTTATTGATTTTCAAATAAACAAGTTACAAATATGGTATACATTAATAAACAAAAAAACCCCCTCCATATTAAATATCTATTCAGAGATGCTCAGCAGCCCCCCCGCCTGCATCTACCCTCTCTTTCATTCTTCCTGCCTACTTCCCTCCTCCTCTCTTCTCCTCCTACCTACACCTCTCTCCTTCCTCCTCTCAACTCCCTACACATCCCACCTCCTTCCTTTCCTCATCCTTCGGACGCAGTTTGGGGGTGCCAGCCGAGCATCTCATCTTCTTCAAATACATTATTTCACTATAACATTTTAATATACCAAAATTTACATTTACATCTTTGATCCCCTCCCCCCCCTGGACTTCCCAGAACCGAATACAGGGTTATGCACATGTCACCCCAGATCTAAATAAAACTACCCAAACATAATACAATCAAATATTAACATAGTTTAACTCTAATAAAAAAATATCAACTTGAGATAAATATAAAATATGTATAATATAATAAATAAATAAAAACAATATAAAATCTACTCAAAAGCTATATAATATTTATTCACTTCGTACTTTCTCTGAATATAATCTATCCATCTTCTCCAAACCAAAATAAATTTTTCTTGAGATTGATCTTTCAAATATGCGGAAATCTTTGCCATTTCTGCAAAATACGACACCTTTAATCTCCAATCATCCATAGTAGGTAATACATTCTTCTTCCAATATTGAGCAACCAATAACCTTGCTGCCATTATGCAATACAATGCCAAATTCATTTCTGTAGAATTTAAATTTTCCATAATACCCAATAAAAATAATTGCGGTGTAAATTTTATCTTTTTCTTAAAAATCTGTTGGATATTCCACCAAATCTTAATCCAAAAAGCCTTTACATCCCTACATGTCCACCAGATATGATAATAAGTTGCGTCTAAATTACCACATCTCCAATATTTAGGCTGTAAGTTAAGGTACATACAAGACAATTTTTGGGGATCCAAATGCCACCTATAAAGCATTTTATAAAAATTTTCCCTTAAATTCTGCGGTTGGGTAAATTTCACATTTCTTACCCAAATTATTTCCCAAGTATCCAGCAAAATTGGTTCTTGAATGTTTTGAGCCCATTTAATCATACAATCTTTAACTAATTCTGTTTCAGAATCCAATTCTATTAAAACACTATAAATTCTCCTAATATGAGCTTTACTTTGGTCTTTAGTCTGCTTTATCAAATTCACATCCTCCAAAGTTAAACCAAGCTTTTGATCTATATGCCACCTATCTACCAATTGACAATATGAGAACCAGGAATGGAGAATATTATCTCATTTCAAATCTTCCAATAATTTAAATTGCCAATCCTGTCCCCTCAAAATAAGTAAATCCTTATAAGAAATCCCCTCCAATTTAACTCCCCTCGTAATTCCTTGTATTGCATGTTCTGGAATTACCCATATTGGAATTTTAGAATTTAATTTATAATAATGCTTCTTCCAAACACGCAAAAGTGCAGTCCTTAAAATATGGGTCTTAAAAACTTGATCAACTTTCTTATCAAAAAATAAATAAGCATGCCATCCATAGAATAAATCCCAACCTTCAAGAACCAATATATATCTCTATTAGTTAAATTGATCCAATCACTAATCCAAGTTAAAGCCACCGCATCATAATATAATTTTAAATTCGGGACTTTAAGTCCCCCTCTTTCCCGTGCATCTTGCATAATTTTGAATTTAACCCTCAGCTTTTTGCCCTGCCAGATAAACCTATTGATACCTCTTTGCCATACCTCCAAATTAGAATCTTTTTTTAAAATAGGTATCATTTGAAACAAAAAAAGAAACTTTGGAAGAACATTCATTTTAATCACTGAGATTCTCCCCAACAATGATAGCTGCAACTTTTTCCAATCATCTAAATCCTTTTGAATTTTTATCCATAACTTGTCATAATTATTTTTATACAATTTAACATTAGAGGCAGTAATATAAACACCCAAATATTTCACCTTTTCCACTATTTCAAAACCAGTTAAATTAACTAAAATCTCCTTATCTTTTTTAGTCATATTTTTAGATAATATTTTAGTCTTATTATTATTTACTTTAAATCCAGAAACTTTCCCATACTGTATCAAGATCTGTATCAAATCTCTTACTGATTCAATCGGCTGAGATAAGGTAAAAACCAAATCATCAGCAAAGGCTCTCAACCTATAATCATTCTTGTTTAAAATTATTCCTTTTATAATCGATGATTCACAAATTTTAATCAATAAAATCTCCAATGTCAAAACAAATAATAAAGGTGATAGTGGACATCCTTGCCTTGTACCTTTCTCAATTTTAAATGTATCTGTCAATCCTCCATTAACTACAATTTGTGCTGATTGTAATTGATAAATAGCCTTAAGGGCAGACAAAAAACTATCTCCAAAGTTCATTCTCTCCACAACTCGCAATAAAAATTGCCAATCCAATTTATCAAACACTTTTTCAGCATCCAAAAAGATAAAAGCTGCTGGAATTTGATTATTTTTATCCAAATATTCAAGCAAATTCACAATTTGTCTAACATTATACTTCATTTATCTACCATTTATAAATCCAGATTGATCAATATGAATTATCCGCTTCAAAACTTGCATTAATCTGTTAGCTAAAATTTTTGTGAAATATTATAATCTGTATTCAATAAGGATATTGGTCTATAATTTTTAGGCTAAGTCAAATCCTGATCCTCCTTCGGTATAAGTGATATAAATGCACATCTCCATGATGGAGGCACCTCTGCTCCGGACAGGATACTATTAAAAAGATATTTCAAAGGTTCTATCATTTGTTCTGATAACATTTTATAATATATTGCTGGAAACCCATCTGTACCAGGAGCTTTTCCAACCTTTAATTGTTTAATTGCCTCTATAATCTCCTCAACCACAATCGGAGAATTCATAACTCCTTGTTGTTCATCTGAAAGTCTAGGAAAATTTGCTTGCTGTAAATATCTATCTATTTCAATGGGTTGTACATTTTCAGAGGCATATAATTTTGAAAAATATTCCAAAAAAGCCTTTTTAATCAAATCTTGTTGGAAAACTTCTTTACCTTTATAATTTATTTTCTCTATAATTCTTGATTTTTGTTTCTTACGTAATTGATAAGCCAACCATCTGCCAGGTTTATTTGCATTACAAAATGAGTTATTTTTCATATACTTCAAATTAACTGCAATCTGATCTGCCATCAACATATTCAATTGTTCCTTCAACATAGCAATAAAAGCCTTTAAATTATTATCCATTGGGTTTAAAATAAGAACTTTCTCTTTTATTTTAATCTCATCCTCCAAATCTCTACGTTTTTGTATTTGCTTTCACCTATGTGCACTATTCATTGAAATTAGAGCACCTCTCATATAAGCCTTACTAGCATCCCATACCATTGACATAGAGGTGCCCATATTCATATTCAGCAAAAAAAAGTCTCTTAAATGATCTTTAAGTTTCTGCAGGTTACTCTCATGTCTGAGTAAATTCTCATTTAATCTCCAAGTCCTTCCATTTTCTTCAGTTGAAAGTTCCATCCATACAGGACTATGGTCTGATAAAATCCTAGAGAAAATCTTCACTTTCTTAACCCTAGAAAGTAAGTCATTAGTTATTAGAAAAAAATCAATTCTAGAATGGGAATGGTGTCTGTCCGAAAAAAAGTAAAATCTCTTTCACTTAAATTCCATTCTCTCCAAATATCTCTTAATTCCAAATCCTCTTGCAATGCAAAAAAAGTTTTAGGCAATTTAACTTGAGTCAACACTTTAGAAGAAGTCTTTTTATCTTTCATTGGATCTATAACTCCATTCCAATCTCCCATCCTAATAACAGATTTATAATCCAAATGAGTTATTTTCTGATGCAACAGTCTGTAAAATTGTTTCTGCTGCTGTTGCTGATTTGGTGCATATAGGCCAACAATGAGACATTTCTTTCCATTCAATAACAATTCAATAAGTACAAATCTTCCTTCTGAATCAAAGTTTATTAGTTTTGGCAGAAATTATTTCTTAACATACAAAACCACACCTGCTTTTTTCTTCAAGGCTGGAGAAATAAAATTAAGTCCCAATTTAGAATTAATCAAATACTTTTGATCTTTCAAAGTAATATGAGTTTCTTGCAAACATATAATGTCATTTTTATGTTGTTTCAAATAGTAAAATATTTTCTTTCTTTTTTGTGGTGAATTCAAACCATTCACGTTCAACATCATCAACTTAACCATCCTTTGGCTTGTGAAGCTTATGGAGCATTCCTTGTAAATCTGTCATCACAGATCTCTTTGGCCTTGCCCCTCCCACAGGCTCCGAAGTAAGCAAGTATGATATAGATATAGGTTCTTTTTGTTGCTCTTTCTCTTTACGTTTGTATGCTGCACGGGTCATTCTTTGCTCCTTTGAATCTTTTTTCACTTGCGAGTTTCCTGCATATGGTGACATAGCCTCAGGCAATTCAACAAGTAGTTGTTCAGTCAAATCTTCCTTTGCTTTAAGTCGGGGTGATGGTGGTAAGTCAGCCTTCAGGACCGATAAGTAAAAATCTTTAGCTTTTTTAATCGTGTTCAACTTATAACGTGTCCCCACATAACTTACCACAATTCCAACAGGAATGTCCCATCTAAAAGGCATCTGCCGCTTCTTTAACTCCTGAGCCAGAAAAGCAAAGTCCTTCCTTTTTCTTAAAATTTTAGGAGGTATTTCTTTTAAAAGTATAATATCTTGGGCAGCAATCTGAAATCTCTGCTGGTAGAAAGCCTGTATAATTTCATTGTGATGTATTCTTGTAGAAAAATAGACAACAACATCTCTCGGTAATTTTCTTTGGCGCGCAACCCAGGAATTTACTCTATAAGCTTTTTCAATTTCTCCAAAAATTACTTCAGGATTGCACTCCAAAACTAAAGCTAGAGCTGCAGCTATTTCCTCTCTCAATTTCTCTTGTAAATCTTCCTTTAATCCTCTAATCCTCAAGGCAAACTCCATTTCTCTGTATTGTGACATTATAATATCATTCTGAACAGTTTCCACACCTTCTTCTACTTTCTATAATAGATAAAGTGTGCTTTATCTGAGAAGAATCAAACCAATTCAACCAAACAGTAGGCTAATTGGCATGTAAACAGGGATTCCAGATAAATTACACAGCTCACAGCTGGTGGAGTGGTAGTAATATGAGTGAACCCTCCAACCCCTTTTCAAATGTAATCAACCTTAAAGAAATATGGAATCAACCTGGAAACATTTCTCTAGAGTGGAAAGCGCCGGATGGAATGTATTGGCTCTGTAGCAGATATGCCTATGTAAAACTTCCCAAAAGATGGCATGGAGCATGTGTTTTGAGCACAATTAAACCTACCTCCTTTCTTTCTTCCAATAAAACAAGGGGAGAAGTTAGGCATATCAGTTTATGATGAAATTGGACTCAGGGAAAAATGATCAATACAGATCTCAGATCCAAAACAATGGCATGATGAAGAATGTTTCCTGAGAGAATTATACAGATATATGGGCCAGCCACGTGGGCTGAAGAAGAGATGTATGGATACAGAACTCCTATATATATGTTAAATAGGATAAGACTTCAAGCAGTGTTAGAAATTATTACTAATGAGACAGCTATAACTTTGAATTTACTCGCTAAACAAAATACTCAACTTAGGACAGCAGTATACCAAAACAGTTTAGCTTTAGATTACTTATTAGCTCAAGAAGCAGGAGTGTGTGATAAATTTAATCTGACCAATTGTTGCTTACAAATAGGTGATCAAGGGAAAGCAATTGAAGAAATCGCTACTAAAATAAGAAAAATAGTTCATGTGCCAGTTCAAATCTGGGTAGGAATTGTGGATACTTCTTGGTGGTCCCAATTAATAGAAGGAGAACGGTCAAAATGGGGAATAATATTGTTATCGTTCATAGGAGGAATATTGATTTTCCCTTGTATTCTAACCCTGATGGTCAAAATAATACAATATACAATCAAATGAATGCAAATAATCTTGGTTCAAAGGAGAGATAAGAATGGAGAAAAGATTATAATATTAAAGGTGGATGTTAATCTCTAAAAGTGGAGATGAGTATTCCCAAAACTTTGAATTGATTAATGAAGGTATATATGAATAAAGAATTTTTAATGTAAATAGAGAAGGGATGGATTTGAAGGGAATATAATTTTTGATAAAAATTCTTTAATGAAAGCCTAGTTAAATGTCACATAGCCTTAGCTTCTAAAAAGGCAGGAAACATGTTGTCAGGCAGAAAACTTGTCATCAGGTTAGGCCAGACATGTCAAACACAAGGCCCGGGGGCCAGATACAGCCCGCAAAGTGGTTTCATGTGGCCCGCGAAGCCATCCTGGAAACAGTGAGGGAACGGTCCCCTCTGCCTTGGCCTTGGGCCAGGCCGGCTGGGAGCCAATCTACAATTTTGTGGTGGCCATCTATGTTGAAATGCATTCAATCTTAGCTCCACAAGGCTGTCTGGAAACAGCGAGGAACCAGCCCCTGCCGCATCGCCACCGCCACCTGGGTGCATGCTGGGGAGGTGTCACCCTTTGTGAGGAATGAAGAAATGCACCATCGCCTGGAAGTGGCCAGCAAATGGCCCTCACCTACTTCACCTATCCAGCTTGATGGGCTCAAGGGGAGGGGTTTTGGCAGGCAGTGGGACACTCTCCTCACAGCACCGCTGAGCTGGGCGGCGCGAATCTGATAAGAAGTGCAATGCTGCCTAGCCCCCAGTCTGCCCAGTTTCAGCAGGCAGCAAGGTGCAAAGCTGACAAGCTTCTCACCGCCCGGCTCAACCTCTCGGAACTGTGAGGAGAGCGCCCCACTGCCTGCCGAAACTGGGCAGGCTGGGGGCTGGGCGGCATTGCACAGGTAATGTTGACTCTCACGCTGCTCATGGCATCCCCTCTCCCAGAGCCCAGCAAACCAAATATGTGAAGTAGCTGAGGGCCATGTGTTGGCTACTTCCAGGTGATGGTGCATTTCTTTATTTCTCACGAAGGGTGACACCTCCCCAGCTGCGTTTCTTGCCTGTTTTTCTCCCTCCCTCATCTCAAATATTTTCCCACTACTCTGTACTTAGGAAGGAAGGAAGGAAAGAAGGAAGGAAAGGAGAGGGAGGGTCTGAGTCCTGCCCTGCCTTAGTCCTGCCCTGCTGCCCTTTTACCATCCCCTTGGCCCCTCCTCCTGGCCTATCCTGGGGTCTCCCATCCTATTGCTAAGGAAGCTTTGGATACAAAGCCAGGTCTATTCCCATGGAGAGGGAATGGGTCTCCCTCTGACTTTGCCCTCATACCTATCATGAGCAACCTAGGTAAGGAGAGCAAGCACAGTAGCAGCAGGAGCCTTGAGGAGGAGGTAAGTGCAGCTGGGCGCCCACTTGGGGAAGTGGGGCTGGGCTTGGTGCCACAGGTGCTCGAGGGCCAGGCTGGGCGTTTGACCTCTGCTGACCTCTGCACCACCATCCAGCCCCCCTTGCATGGCCTGAGAGGAACAGTGAGGCTCCTCCAGTGGACCATGTCTTGGCACTTGCCCTGGTCCCGCCCCCTTCTGCCTCAGATCTGTCCCCTCCTGCCCAGGTCCCACAGGCACCCTTGACGCAAACGATGTAGAGCTGGCCATGCCCACACAGTAGGCCACACCCATTCCATCCATGCCCACCCAGTAGGCTGCTCCCACCCTGGCCACACCCATCCGGCCCCCCAAGGGCAACCGCAATGCTGATGCGGCCCTCAGTGAAATTGAGTTTGACACCCCTGAGTTAGGCGGTCGGAAAGTATGTGGCCAAAGTGGGCCTATCAGCTGGGTCCATGGAGGAGGGATGTGGTGTGTCATCAGGATCAGGAGGTATTTAAACCCTTGACAATTTTGATCATGTGTGGCTTCTTGATTGTGTTAATAGAAATCCACCAGCCTTTGCAAACACTTTTAAATAAAATTTTCTTTCGGTGACCTCCAACTCTCTTTTTGAGTTTAATTTTATCCCAGATAATATCATCCTCCAAAACATAGATTGGCTCCTAGCCTTAGATTAGCCACCTGCCTTTTGGCCTTTAAGAAGGGCCTTAAAACAGGCTGCATTATTGTGCCAGGAGGTTTGGTAGTAAAAATTAGCCATTTCAAAGCTTATACTTGAATGAAATGTCTGGTTGTATTTACCTGCTAACTACCATTATATTTGGGTTTGATATTTTAATGGTTGTCAGGTATAAACAACCAGATCCACACATGAAGAATACAATTATTTTGATTATGTCTTATGCTTCTTCTTAATCTGATGGTTTGCACCTTGGTGGGACTAGATGAGCTTTAATGACATTCAAGATGGGAGTCAGATTTCACCCTCTTGTGTCCACACAAGGACTCTAGACTATTTCTCCACTTGACTCCTTTGCCAGTCTGTTTCCAGCATGATGGCTTTAATATGGATTTATGTTGCAGTTATTTAAATGTTTATTTTATTCTTGTTTTTAATTGAGGTGAGCCATTTGAGGTGAGCCATTTATAAATTTAATACATAAATAAATAAGGCTTATTAGAAGAACACAAAACTTGCAAGAAAACAAACTGTTAATCATAATTCAGCGTTGAAGGTATATTGAAAACCACTTGATGCTGTTTGGTGCCAAGCATCCATGATAGCCTCTTTAAATAATTATGAAATCTCATTATTGATCATACAGCTAAAGAGCTGCTATATTTTTTTTATAAAGTTACAATTTATGAGGAGTATGGGCTGCTTACTTAAGTCCTCTTTATAATAATATTTGTAATAACATTCAGAAAGATGTCATGGAGAAAGAAGAGTGTCAAAAAGTCATAATAAGGTCAGAGTCCCTTTATGGTCAACCAAATTCAGGAAGAAGCTAATGTGACTCTCTAGTAGTGTCCAGGAAGCTATAAATTTGAGAAGACAATTCCATTAGAAAATGAAAAATCTGCCTAAAGAAAACAACTGGAGGAAAAATAAGATGAGCATATGGCAAAGAATATTAACAAAAATAAGGTCTTTAAATATACTTGAAAAAAAACAACAACCAGGGAAGCAGCTGGGAATTACCACAAAATAATATGGAAAGTGATGTTCCTAGAAGATAGAAGATTGCAGATAAATTGAATAAATTCTTTTTCTCTGTCTTTATTATGAACATTTAGGATAGTTCTGAGTTTGCATTGACTTTCTTAAGGAAATAAGTAAAGCAAATTAACCCCACAAAATATTCTAACATATGTTGAGAGCAGTGGTGGGATTCAACCAGTTTGTACCAGTTCGGCAGAACTGGTAGCTATTTTTTTGTTGCCCTGGTCCAGAACGGACTTCCGGAAGCGGCATCCACACAAGTTGTTTGCATATTTGAATCCCACCACTGGTTGAGAGATTACAAACCAAGACCTGATGGCATCTATATGAGATTTCCTAAACAACATAAATGTAAAATTTATGATCTTTAGTCAGAGCCTGGAAGGTAACCATTTGACACATTTTTAAAGTTCTAGACAAACTGATAATTAAAGAATAATTCATTCATAATTCATAATTCACTGAGAAAAATCAGTGGGGATTCTAATCAACCATCCTAAGGATTATATTTAAAAAATCAGGAAAGTATGAATAGAAGGATAGAAAAATACAATAACATGTTGCTTGTATCTTCATCTTTTTAAAGTCTTTATCTGAATATGTGAAGATTAAACATATTGAAGTATAGAAATGAGTAACATAGCTGGTCTTCAATCCTGGCTGGTGATAGTAGTGGGTGGTGTAGAGGATTTTAAACACATTCTGAGCCTAATTAGGAATATTATTTTGCTCTTCATATCCAAATCCAAGAAATTCTAAATCAGAATTTTGTTGTCACTACATTCAGTTTTAGCCTTCATAAATTTCAATACTTGTACAGGACTTTTACAATGGTTTTATTCTGGAAAAAGTATTTAGACACATGCTGAGCTAATATTGGGGAGCATATCAAAAACTGTTGTAATAGATAGCTTGTCACTTTTCAATTGATATGAATATATAATTGTATGTTAATTGTGTTCAATTATGTTTCTTCAAAATCTTTACTGATATTCTAGAAAAGTATTATTAGATTTGTTTTAAGGACTTTCCTCGTCAATAATTTCTGGTTCTTTCACAAAATGTTAACGTTCTTCAGCAACCATAACAAAATCTACAAAATGATTATTAGAGCTATGAATCATTTATAGTTGGCAGACAGTCTACAATCATGGTAATATTTCTTGTGACTCAGGATGATATTATGAAATCAGCAGCAAAAATGGTTTTATAGTGGATGAAATATTGAAAATGAAGGCTAAATGTCAACACCCCTTATTTATTAGATACAGAATTCAGTGTATAATATGATTATACAAAACTGGCACACATAATAATTTTTTACTCATGGAATGGTGAGATCTTTGTAGAGTTTCCATAAAGATGGATTGTTTTTCAGCTTTCCTGACTAAGATGCATAAAAGTAGTCAGCTTTTCTGAATATTTCTATTTTGCTTTTTTTTAAAGAAATGCATCATACAGCAATTATTCTGGGATTCTTTCCCATTCTCATACTTTTCTTTTGATTATTATGTAATAATGAGCACAGATAATTAATCTTAATAGGATTATAACCACAGTGAAGTCACTGAATGTTATGTCCTGGGCTCTGATTGACAGAGCAGGTGCAGGAAGCTGCACTGAGACCAGGGCAGACAACGTGGCCTGCCCGGACCAGACAGGCTGTCTCCGACATACTGAGCATGCGCGGGAGCAAGAAAATATGTTGCATTCATTGGCTGATGCTGTCCCTTGTAAAAGGTATAAAAGGGGGCAGAGCCATTTTGTTTGCTGTTCTGTTGAAGCTGAATAAAGAAGTACCTGTTTGTTACTCTGCCTCTTTCAATGCCTACCAACGTGAGAAACAGAACACTGGTGACGAAGGTGGGATCGTGCTGCAGAAGATTCAAAGGCTGACTTCACAACTGAAAACCTGCAAGTGCTTAGAAGTTTGGCGTTCCAACTTCCTTCCACTCTGCCTGCCAGTACGAAGACGCTGGAGGAGAGTATGGCTAGGACTGCCCTGGTACCCCTTCGAAAGCCTGAGCAGCATGAGGCATTGAAAGAGGCTGCCAAGAATCATCATGGCGAAGATTGAGTGTCTTTCTGAGTTCGATGTCACGCATCTGAAACGCTGGAGCTCCTACGTTGCCAGGGTAGAAAATTACTTCAGAGTCAACCAAGTTTGTGAGGACAGGTTTAAGGCTGCGATGCTGTTGTGTGTTTGCGGTCAAGAGACTTTTGACATCGCTGAAAACTTGGTTGCTCCAGCACCCTTGGAATCCATTGCTTACGCGGAGCTTAAAAAAATGCTAAAAGAACATTTTGAACCAAAGCTGTCGGTCATAGCATGGTGACATTCTTTTGAACAGTGGGAGTAGCGTCCAGGAGAGTCTGCCGCAGACTTCATTGCTGCTCTGTGTCAAGCTGCAAGGCCTTGCGAGTTTAAAGACTTGGAAGAACGGTTACGAGACCGGCTAGTTTGCAGTCTGAGGAGCCGAGAGCTGCAGCAAAAGATTTTTGCCAAAGAAACTGTTTCCTTCCAAGATGCACTGAGGGAGATAATGGCTGAAGAAGCAGCATGTGGAGCTGTTAAAGCCTTGTGGCTCTCAAAGAACCCTCAGTATTCGGACTCCGTTCATCAAGAGGTCGCTGAACGGGTTGAAGAACCAGAATCGGACAACGAGGTCGATCGTTTGCAACAGCCAGCAGAAAGAAGGCCCCAAAGGCAAGCTGACAAAAGCCTTGACAAGGCAGTTCCCTTCTCTCGGTGTTTCAGGTGTGGAGGCTGCCACGAATGTACCGACTACTGTTTTCGTTCCACTACTTCCCGGGTGTGTGGCCAGCAAGGCCACATAGCCGCCATCTGTTTGGGTCACAATAAAGACTGTCCATCGGAAGAGTTGCCTCGGAAAGGTACCGGGGTCCCCAATCAGAATAGGGTGGGTTGTTGCGCCCTAGAAGGTGCATATTGAGAACAGGTGCCCACCGCCCATTGAAGAAAAAGCTTTGGCTTGAAGTCAAATTGCAGGGGGTCCCCTTAGATATGGAGCTGGACACAGGTTCAGCTCTGTCAATCATTTCCCAGAAAACCCTCAAGCAGATATGCTGTAGAAGCAGCCAAAGAGTTAAGCTCAGGCCGTCAAATCTTATTTTGACCAACTTCCAGAATTCCCGAGTCAGCGTGAAGGGAGAGGCCACACTCGGAGTGCAGTGTAGGAACTTTGAGGGGGTTTTGGATGTTGTCGTGGTTGACGGTGACCGCACGAGTCTAATTGGATTCGATTGGTTTGATGCGCTTGGAATTCAGGTGACTGGGCTATACAGTCTGCAAGCGGCAAGACTTGCAGAGGTGTGTAATGAGTTTGCTGATGTATTCAGCCCTGAGTTAGGGGCCTACAAAGGACCTCCAATTGCCTTAAGGTTAGACCCTTCCATTGCACCGATCAGGATTAAGCCTCATCGGGTGCCTTTTGTACTTAAGCAAAAGATCAATGCTGAGCTGGACAAGCTGTTACAGCAAGGCATTTTGGAACCTGTGGATAGTAATCCATGGGAAACATCCATTGTCTCGCCACTTAAGGCCAACGGAGAAGTCTGCATTTGTGCTGACTATAAATGCACGCTAAATAAAGCTTTACAGCAGCACTCTTATCCGGTGCCTGTAGTGAGCCACATCCTGACATCTCTACAGAGAGGCCGCATTTTCGCCAAGTTAGACTTGGTGCAGGCCTATCAGCAGCTGCCGGTGGACGATGCCATGGCAGAGGCCCAAACAATTGTAACCCACCGGGGTGCCTTCAACGTCCGAAGGCTACAGTTTGGGGTAAATGTAGCCCCTGGCATCTTCCAAAGCGTGATGGAGTGAACGCTCAGTAACATTCTAGGAGTATGCCCATACTTCGATAATGTCCTCATCACTGGAGAATCAGTCGAAAACCTATCTGACAGGCTTCAGGCTGTTTTGCGGCATTTATGCGAAGCGGGACTGAAGCTAAAACAGGAGAAGTGCAAAATCAGAGTAACCTCCACAGAATTCCTGGGGTTTCGTATAGATGCCGAAGGCATCCATCCTGCTGAATCTAAACTCAAGGTGATTCAGCAGGCCCCAAGTTCCAAGTCAAAGAGTGAGATTCAAGCCTTCCTTGGACTTCTAAATTTTTACCATTCATTTTCCCCCCAAAAAGCTGCAGTGATAGAGTCATTACACCGGCTCTTGGACAAACAGGCTCCATGGAAGTGGACAAAAGTCCACGAAAGGAGTTTTGCTGAGGTCAAAGCATTGTCGCCTTCTAATGCTGCTTTGGCTCATTTCAATGAGCAGTTGCCAGTTAGCATAACTTGTGATGCATCCCTTATGGGATTGGGGCTGTCTTAAGCCACTTCAGGGCTGATGGGACACAAGTCCCTGTAGCCTATTATTCCAGGACTCTGTCTTCTGCTGAGCGCAAATACGCACAGATAGATAGAGAAGCTCTGGCCATTGTGGCTGGCATTAAGAAGTTTCATGATTTTTTGTATGGCTGCCATTTCACGGTCTTCACAGACCACAAGCCACTTCTGGGGTTGTTCACAACAAACAAACAAACGGCCCAAATCATCTCTCCTAGAATGTTGAGATGGTCAATATTCCTTTCTGCTTACGACTACTGCCTGGTTCACAAACTGGGCAAGGAAATGGGCCACGCTGACGGCCTTAGTAGGTTGCCTCTACAGCTATTGGAGTCGGATCCTGTTCCGGCCAATCACATCCTGGCTATCCAGGATTTGCCTGAGTCTCCCCTCAATGCAGGGGATGTAAACGGCTACCGACAACACGTTAACACACGTGTTGAACTGGGTGCTGTCAGGATGGCCTGACACGTGTCCTGGCACTAATTTCCAGAGTTTCTGGAAAAGGAAGCATGAGTTATCCACATTTAAGGGTTGTGTCCTGTGGAGCAGCAGGGTAGTAATCCCGACCTCACTGAGGACTAGGGTCTTGGCTTCCTTGCATGAGGGACATCCAGGAATAGTCCGAATGAAGGCGCTTGTACGCAGTTACCTCTGGTGGCCTGGGATCGATAAAGAGATTGAAACCCAGGTCCAAGGATGCTACATTTGCCAACAGTCCAGGCCCAAAATGCCACAGCTCCTGTTCATAGATGGGAGACCACACATGCTCTTTGGTTGAGGGTTCATATCGACTATGCTGGCCCCTTTCAGGGGCAGCTCTTCCTCATTGTGGTGGACAGTCAGTCCAAATGGCTGGAGATCATTCACTATGATGACTGCCAGGACTATCCAGGTGTTGAAGGGGATTTTTGCCTCTCACGGGCTCCCAGATGTCCTTGTCTCCGACAATGGACCCCAATTCACCTCCTCGGAGTTGCAGTTCTTTCTGAGGGCGAATATGATTAGGCATGCTACTTATGCACCTTTTCATCCAGTCTCAAATGGCCAAGTGGAACGCATGGTTCGCACTACAAAAGCCTTAAAACGGGTCACCCATGGAAACTGGCATCACAGGTTGGTGGATTTCCTCCTCTGCCACCGCACTACACCATGCACATCTATGGGCAAGAGTCCAACTGAGCTCCGATGGGGTCGCTGTCTTATCACCAAGTTAGATAAATTACACCCAGATCGGGTTGCATCACAGGTGCCACAGCCGAGGGCACCAAGGCAATTGCAAGTGGGTGATCTGGTTTGGGCGTGGAACTATGGACCTGGGCACCTTTGGGTGGTTGCAGTGGTCTGCAAAGTTACCTGGCCACTTTCATACGAAGTGGCCCTGGAAGATGGTCGTGTGCTGCGTAGGCACATTGACCAGCTGCATTGAAGATTACCTGGCCACCCTTCCACTCCTGACTCTGCTCCCGGGGGGGAAGAGGACCACGATTGCAATCGTGGATCTCAGTCTCTCATCGAAAGCGGGACACTGCATTCACCAAACGGGTTTTTTGCCAACAAAGCGGCTCCTAACTCTGGCACAGTGTCCATGGGACATTGCACTCAATCAACTTGCCACACCGCTTCTTCTGCGGGCAACGCGCCAATGGGCCACTGCACTGAATTGGCTTTTCATGCCGCATCTTCCTCAGGCCTTGCACCAATGGGACAGTGCTCCCAGCCGGCTGTTTATGCCAATCCGGGGAATTCCACCTCATCAAGGAACTCTGGTTTGAGCCTACCAGAAAGGGCCAGCCAAAGTCAAATGGACAAAGTTTTGGGCCTACTGGAACAGGCCAGCCTTCACGATCCGGTTTTACCCATATCAAACGGGTCTCAAAGTCCTGGTCTGCCGAGCCTGGCAAGTGAGCTTGCAGATCAGACGCTTGCAGCAGCTCCGAGACGATCGGAGCAGGCCAAGGGCCCACCGAAGTTAAAGGACTACGTGAGGTTTCTGTCTTTGCAACCATAAAATGCTTTGCATTTTATTGCAATGGAAAAGCTTGTGTATGTCTTTTGGGGAACTGACTTATTTGTGCTATGATGTAATGTATGGGGAATGTTGTATATGTTCCTTGTAACTGATTTCAATAATTATTATGTTGATAAGTGAATGACCTATAATGTTGTATATTATTGGTTGTTAATATAACATTGTGAGGCTGCATGTAGTATTGTAAAATATTAAGTATCTGTTCCTGAACCAGGAGGGGAGAGGTGTTATCTCCTGGGCTCTGATTGACAGAGCAGGTGCAGGAAGCTGCACTGAGACCTGGGCAGACCACATGGCCTGCTCGAGCCAGACAAGCTGTCTCCAGCTTACTGAGCAAGTGCGGGAGCGGGAAAATATGTTGCATTCATTGGCTGATGCTGTCCCTTGCAAAAGGTATAAAAGGGGGCGGAGCCATTTTGTTTGCTGTTCTGTTCAGCTGAATAAAGAAGTACCTGTTTGTTACTCTGCCTCGTTCAATGCCTACCAATGTGAGAAACAGAATACTGAAGTAAAAAATATTCTAATAGAGAGAAAGAGAGAGGGAGATGAAGAGAGAGAGAGAGAGAGAGAACTTTCAGGGAGATTCTTGGTGAAGAAGTATAAGTTGAATAGCTCAACTTGTGAAAATTGAATCTTATATACCAAATGTATGTTTCACTGCACTCAATGAAACTGTAGAAAGAAAAATCTTCATCAGGATCCAGTCCAAGCCGGGAATAAACAAAATGGAGACTGGTTTAGAAAGAAGGTTGTAGTTTATTGAAGAGGAGAACCACAAGACATGGGGCCCTGGAGCAGCTGACCACATGTTGCTGGGAGTGGTGGGTTTTTATACCTTCTTGGGCTTTTGTGTTTGGAATTTTTCTTGCTTGAGGCTTTGTATTTCCTGTGTCATGTACTTTGACCTGAGTCTGAGTGTGCCCTTTTGGTATTCTGATGGTGGTGGGTTAATCCTATTATATCCCAAAGGTCATATCCTGCTTCCCTGGGGTTGTGGCTGATGACTATGTCCTGTGTTTGGTTTTTTGGGTGAGGGGTTGCTGGTTCTAATTCTATCACTCTGATATTATTAGCTATCAGTTTTGCTGCAAGGGATTTCAAAATATCCTATCTTGAATGGGTTTCTGTCTGGTGGTATTTGCTCATGAATGGGGCTGAATGGGATGATCAAATCTGTATTTCTAAAAGGTGGTTTCCTGAGTTTCTACCGGGGGCTATTAAGAAAAACTGAGCCTGCTTCTCTGCCTTTAAGATCATTTGGGGAAATAAAATATTCTGCCTTTTTAATATTTCCCAAAATATTTCTTTTGGGGGGGGGGCTGACTTCCCACAAAACCAATAATTGATTTCAGTGGAACTGACTACTTAGCAAAAAATGATAAAATTGTTCTATAAGGTGAATTTATTTGCTTATTCATCTCTTCCTTTTACCGGGAGGGTGCAATAAAACAATGCTGTTAAATAAAACAATAGTCAGAAAAAAATATCTGTGCTTACTTTAAGTATTTTTTTTTTGAAATCCTGTTAATAAGAGCTTCAAAACAGTATAAAATACTTGTAAAATATTTTAAAAAATATAGAAGGACCCACATTAAAAGATAGCCTTCTGAAATTCTGCCAGTTCAACTTGGAAGTTTACCAAGCTGAGTGAAAATGATGCAGATCATTTTATTATTTTATCAGGAAGTGATCAAAAGCAGTGGCCAACAATAGTTTCGTGGCTTGTGATAGCAGATGGATGAACAGATGAAAAACAATTTTTACTTTTTAATATTTGTTCAGAGGAACAGATATCAACAAGTACACTTTGTCATGCAAGCTAAAACTGCTGACAATCCCAATTTACATTGTGACTGATGGATTGAGGAGGGAACTGCATATGGTTACTTCAGTCCCTACTAGTAAGATCTCATATCACCATCTGAATTAGACCAGTTTATTGTTACAGTGTGCCAAAAGAGGGAAAGCAATCATTTTCTGTTTGCAGTGAAAAAGCTAAAGCATTTATAGGCACATTGTCTTCCCTCCTGGCTTCTAGGTTTAAATTAAATTAAATTAATCTTTCTCCACTCTTTTCTAACATTATCTTGGCACCTTTGAATCTTCCATTCATAGCAAAGGGGTTTGCATTTCTTCAGTCTTTCATGATCCAGGCAAATTACTATATTTCTACTTTCTTCTCTTATTGGAATCATTATTATGACTGGGATCAAGGAGAGAAGCAAACTGGAATTAAGGAAAAACTTCCTTACAATGAGAACAATTAACCAGTGGAATAACTTGCCTTCCAAAGTTGTGGGTGCTTCATCACTGGAAGTTTTTAAGAAGAGACCGGACAGTCACTTGTCTGAAATAGTAGGGGGTCCCCTGTTTGAGCAGGATGTTGTATAGAAGACCTCCAAGCTCTCTTCCAGCTCTAGTCTGATTAGTTGATTGATTATTATTACTCTGTTGTTTTACAGTACGCTGAGAGCTTATGCACCCGAGACAAATGCCTTGTGTGTCTAATCACACTTGGCCAAATAAAGTATTCTATTCTGTTCTGTTCTGTTCTGTTCTATGTAAAAATGGGGTGGATAGATGGTAGAACAATTGGGGCTATTTTTCTCCATTCTTTAGACCAGTTATGGCGAACTTTTTAGACACCGAGTGCCAAAAAACCAGTCCTGCCCCCACCTCGCCCGCTCCACCACCCCTTGTCTCGCCCCCACCCCACCCACCTGTAAGGCCACTCACTGCCTCCACAGCCTGCCACAGATCGCCCAGGCAGCCCAGCAGTGCCATGGAGTCCATGCCCTCCACCCGTGCCCCACAGCATCAACTGCGCATGACAGGGTGCGAGGGCGGAGTCCTGTCCCCACTGCCCGGCTGCCATGTCCTTGGCTGCGCTCCTCTGCATGGGCCACACTTGGGGGTGACTCTCTGGGGAGGCTGCTGGTGAGGAGGGGGGCACAGAGTAAGGCGGGGCTGGGGCGATGGCATGCATGCCCACAGAGAGGGCTCTGAGTGCCGCCTCTGGCACGTGTGTCATAGGTTCGCCACCACTGCTTTAGACTGTTGAAACAGTTTGGTTTGAGATACTGTTCCTGGCATTTTAAAGTCAGTGATAATACAATAAATAAAATTGCAAATCAGCTCCAAACTGCTTTTGAGGAATTAGGGAATGAAGATTGGATGAAATGCAAATAGTTTTCATACACACGCATCTATGTGCTCAGTGATTTGGGGAGCAAGGACAGCTACGATTGTTTAGTTTTGGTTAGTGTTTTAATGGTTCTTTTAGTGCTGATGGATTGGTACAATTCTCACTCCAAGATAATCCTTTTTTAAATCACACCAAAGGTGTTGAAGATACTTGACAAAAAGTGTGGTCTGATGGAAATGTAATGCCTGACAGGTATAAGCAGAAAATTATTTCTAAAGAAAGAAATAATATTAAATTGATGGCAGCTGGATAGAACTGTGCAGCTACTAAAAAAATAAACATTCCTTCTGAAAAAAACCCCATGTAAACCTTATTTTATTTGGCATTCAATTCAGATTTGATGCATGTGTATAGTCTGAGGACAAATCTTAACATCCAAGCAGATACCGTATGTGAATCTGTGTACATATGTAAAGCTGGGTTTTAGCACACATTGTTAAAAGACTTGGAAAAATGTTTAAAAAGAAAAGGGAAAATGGAGTAGATTTCAATGATTTTCATCTTGGTCATAACTTTTCGATTATTTTTCCTCAAAAAATCAAGCTTTGATTCTGAAGATGTTTAGACAACTTGAGGTTAAAATGAAATGCTTGCATGTAGGAGTAATTAACTATTTTACTGGAAAGTAAAACAAAAAACTCTCATACATTATAACTAAATAAAAGTGCAGTGATAATTTCAATGTTATTAAATAGCCAAATCCAACCATATTTTGCACAAACAACTAATCAGTTTATTATAGACAATTTGCCAACAGCAAGAGGGGTTTTTTTGCATTGGAAAACATACTGATGTTTTATATGTACTTTAGGAATAGTTATAAGACTGACCATTTCTCTCTAGTCAGAAGAAGTGACAGTTCAGATTTTTGTTTGCAGGAATGTGAAATGGCTTGCTTTCAGAAGTTGTGGGTACTCTATCTCTGGAGGTTTTCAAGAAGAGACTGGACAATCATTTGTCTGAAATGGTATAGGGTCTTCTGCTTGAGCAGGGTTTGGACCATAAGGCCTTCAAGGTTCTATTCTATTTCTATTTCTGGTTCTAATTTATGACAACTAGGATGACTATGCTATCCCCATTCCATGTCCACTAGAGGTCACCCAGCAGTTTCCTTTCTAATTCTATCCAAATCAACCACATCTGCTGTTAAATTTCTCACCAGCAGAGTGCTTTAAGAAGCATTAACTCCATTCAATAAGACCCCAAACAGATAACAAATCTTTACTTTCAGACTCAAACATTGAGAATAGTGGTCTTTCTTTACTTACATTAAGCAATAATCATAAAGAGCCACAACTAGATTTATAGAGATATATAAATATAGGAATAATATGTTCACATAATACATCTATTGAACTCAGTGAGAATGAATCCTTGGTTTCCAGTCCTGAGAGGCTAGCTTGGAGAATGTAGTTTATTTCACTCTGGTCCCCGCAGGCAGGAAATGGCTCTTAAAAATGTAATACATTTTAAAACCCAAACATGCTCACACAATTCAACAATCTTATTTGCAAGGAATACACTCCTGCTTAGTTGTGCTAAAAATATACATGGGAGGGGGTTTCTTTCTTTCTTTCTTTCTTTCTTTCCTTCTTTCTTTCTTTCTTTCCCTCCCGCCTGTTGATTGTCTTCAATTTCTCATTAGTTCTTCCCATCATGGTCTCCTTCACAACTGTCACAAGCTGTTTCTTGCATACTTGATTTCTCTCTAAGGATTTCTGTCAAGCCAGTCCGTTTTTTCATCTTTTATAACCTCCTTCCTAAACCAAGTTTTATTTTTTTTTCTTTTATAGTCTGATCTCCCTCCTCCTATTTAAAAGCAGCAGCTCATTTTATTTTATTTATTATTTATTTATAACCCACCTTTATTATTTTTATAAATAACTCAAGGCAATGAACATAGCTAATACTCCTCTTTTCTCCACAACAACATGCCTGCAATGACCTTTTCAGCCATCCTCACCACTCTCTGCACCGCTTTCCTGTCTGAAGCAGTGATGCTTCCAAACCAGACTGTGATGCTGTATGACAGGATGCTCTCAATCGTCCCCCTGTAGAAAGTGTTCAGGACAGGGGAAGGAAGATGTGCTTTTCTCATGCGATGCAGAAAATGCAGGTGCTGTTGTGCCCGCTTCACCAGTTTCTCACTGTTGAGCGACCAAGCCAGCCTACTCGTTAGCTGCACACCCAGGAATTTGATGCTGGTAACCATCTCCACAGATGAATCATTAATGCACAGAGAAGTGTGGCTGTGCCTGCCTTTTCTGAAATCGACAATGATCTCTATGATGGCTGCTTTTTCTTTTTTTTAATGTATATTTTATTAATTTTTACAGTAACAATCTTTAGTATTTAGTAAGCAACATGTTGTCTGGGTTTATATGTTTGACATTAAGAGTAATACAATTTCCATTCCTACCCTTTATTCCGTTTTCCTAACCATTTATAAAAATTTTCCCATGTTTGAAAGTATTCTGAATCTTGCTTCCCCTTCATTTTCAACATGAGCTTATCCATATCTGCAGTCTAAATTTTTTCTTAATTATGTCTTCTTCAGATGGTATTTCTTCATTTTCCAGTATTGAGCAAATGCAATTCTCGCTGCTTTTAATATATGTAATATTAAGTATACACATTTTAATCATAATTTTCTGAGGTTATATCTAAAAGAAATAATTCTGGTTTATAGTCTACATGTGCTCCTATCGTCTTTTCTAGCCACCTATGTATTTTTGACCAATAGTTCTTTGCTTTAGGGCATGTCCACCAAAGATGATAATACGTGCCTGGATTTTGTCTGCAGTTCCAACAATTGCTAGACATACTTTTAAACATTTTTGCTAGTCTTGCAGGTAGTAAATGCCATCTATAGAACATTTTATATAAATTTTCTTTATAAGTAGCTGCCCTTGTTATTTTGTAGTTTCTTTGCAATGTGAGGCTATGAGTTCGGGTCTTCTCTGACCACTTGCTTGTGTTCTTGCAATCTGGTGGTTAGCTTCCTCCCTGTCTGTCCTACATAGTCACAGGAGTAATCCATGCAGGGAATTCATAGATTACATTGGAAGTATCTCCCACCTCCAAGTAATCTTTACAATGCATAATTTTTCCTCACATGGTAGCCTGTGGGAGAGTAAATATTCTTGTTAGAGGGGATGAAAAATCTAGTCAGCCTTTATATTATCACAAGCAGAAACTATTCAGAATCCATGCCAGCACAAGCTTAAGCCAAATCCTCTATAGTCCTAGACCAACCTTTCAAATGGGGGTCTTTCTGATGAGAGAACTCAGGTATTGATACACATACACACCCCCCCCAGATTGCAGCATTTGATGGCTGCTTTTTCTTTGCCAGAAATCTCATCTTACTTTCTCATTCCTCCAAAATAACCCTTTCTCAGTGTCCTGAAAGTCTTTCTCAGGAATACTGTATCTGGTTTGCAAGAAGTAAAAACAAGGCAAAAACCAAGAAATCACACAAGTGCAATATATTTGGAATATCCTCTGGGAGGAAAAAAAAAGCAGACAATAGTTCAAGAAGGACGTCTTAATTCTTTTTCTACACCTGGAGGAAATGGAGGCTGGGCAAAACTCCTAAGGTAAGTTATTTGAGAGGAAGGCAAGAGAAAGCCCTCTGCTGAGAGATTGGATGTGATCATTCAGAAGAAAAGCCAGTCTTTATAGTTCTAAATCACATAGTCTTGCTGTCTCTGCTAACATAAATGTCATGAAATGAATCTTGCAGATGATTTGATTTAGATTGCTCTCTAGGCTCTTGTTCATACAATAGTTGTGCTCTTTCCTAAGGTTATCACATCATCACCAAGGCAACATTTTTTCTTCCAATACGTTGAGCACATTTTTATAGGCAAAATGTCCTTCATTCTATAAAATCTATCTCTAAAGCCATCCTTCTGAGCAAAAAGATAAAATAAAAATTATTTTGGGGGAACAGTTTGACATTCGGAATCAAAGTTGTTTTGTAAGTAACTTAAATAACCAGGAAGGAAGAAATGAAAAAAGAACCTAAAGATTGACCAAGACAAAACCAAGAAATCAGAAAACAAAAAACTTCTAAAAAAAAAAGTCTTCAGAAAAAATGGTTTTCTTTCCACTTTCCATTCTAGGTCTTTAGAGACAATATCAGTGACCAATAACCAATCTTATTTTTGCTCTAACATAGATAACAAAAAACAAAGAGAGCAACACTGGAATCAGAATGTATTATATAAATCAGTATATATAATTTGTGATGTATCAAGATGAATACAGATTAGTAGCCAGTTATGGCTCAAAATAGGTAGAGACTAAATAAACATTCTGGATCTGCTTAGGATTGCAAAAACTGGAGAAGTAGGAACGGTCTGTGAAGTGCCTGGTAAAAAAATAAAAAAGAATAACTTTGTCCATTAGCCAATTAATTGTCTTGTTCCACCGAGCAATATTTCCTAACCTGAGTATCTTTCAGATATCAGGATTTAATTTTTTAGAATAAAACACGGGTGCGCTGGCTCAGGGATTAAAGATGGTGAGCTTGTCAACTGGAAAGCCCAGGTTCAAGATCTGAGCACTGCACAACGGGGTGAGCTCCCATTACTTGCTCCAGCTCCTGCCCATTTAAAAAGCATGCAAATGCAAGAAAATAAATAGTTACCACATCAGTGGGGAGGTAATAGCATTACATGCACCTCATGCTGGCCACATGACCATGGAAAGTGTCTTCGGATAACTCTGACTCCCTCAGCTAAGAAATGGAGATGAGCACCACCCTTTAAAGTTAGATATGACTGGACAAGGGAAACCTTTACCTTTACCTGGGACCATTGCTGAGAATTGTGGAAACTGAAATCCACACAGTTGAGAGCAAGGCATCATTGGACATGCCAATGTGAAATCCAAGCATGCTTAAACATTTATTTAGGTCATACAGTCATTGAGAATGGACCTTAGATGAACCTTACTGAATATTTAGAATTTAAAGCAAATGTTTCTTTTTATGAATAGAATAGAATAGAATAGAATAGAATAGAATAGAATAGAATAGAATAGAATAGAATAGAACCTTGGAGGTTTTCTAGTCCAGCCCCCTGCTCATGCAGGAGAACCTATAACATCTCAGACAAAAATCTACAGTGATGGAGTGCCCACATTTCTGGAGGCAAGCTGTTACATTGGTTAATTGTCCTCATTATCAGAAAGTTTCTCCTTAATTCCAGGTTTCTTCTCTCTTTGATCAGTTTCCAACCATTGTTTCTTGTCCTGCCCTCTGGTGCTTTGGTGAATAACGTGACCCCCCTCTTCTTTGTGGCAACCCCTCAAATACTGGAATACTGCTATCATGTCTCCCCTATTTCTTCTTTTCTTTAGACTAGGCAAGCCCAAGTCCTGCAGCCGTTCTTCGTATGTTTTAGTCTCCGGTCTTTTGATCATCTTAGTTGCTCTTCTCTGAATTTTTTCCAAACTCTCAACATCTTTTTTGTGATATGGTGATCAAAATTGGCTGCAGTATTTCAGGTGTGGTCTTACTAGTCTTACTTAGACTATCTCAGATGGGTGGCACAGAGGCCCATAAATGTATAAATGAATATAAATGAAATATAATTCCTTTTATGTATACAAAGAAAAGGAAAAGTACCCTTTCCCAACCTGGTGCTTTCCAAATGGGTTAGGGCAGTGGTGGCGAACCTATGGCATGCGTGCCAGAGGTGGCACTCAGAGCCCTCTCTGTGGGCACGCGCGCCATGCCCCGGAGATGGCAACCGTCCCTCTTCAACCAGCTGCCCGCTAACTCGCCAAGGTCCCACATGGCTGGATGCATCCCAGTACCCATGCGCTCGCTGGCCTCTGTGTGCAGGGGCCGATGATGTCAGGCAGCAGCCACTTTGGCCCCTGCCTCATCTTGCCCTTTGACAATGGCACCCCTGTCCTGCCTCACCTTGCCTCGCCTCTCCCCACAGGATGAGCCTCCTGCCCCCCACCCCACCTACCAGAGACCCCCTGGATCTCCCCCAACCCTGCCCAGCCCCCACAGGCATCCCTCCCCATGAGCAACATTGAGGTGATCACACCCACCTTGGCCACACCCACCCAATCTGCCATGACCACCACAGCCATGCCCATCCAGTGGGCCATGCCCACCTGGCACCCAGCGATAAATAAGTGGGTTTTGGGTTGCAGTTTGGGCACTTGGTCTCTAAAAGGTTTGCCATCACTGGGTTAGGGTGACAATCCCCCAAATTCCTAGGAAAGGTGGGATTGTTAGCCAGTAGTGAGCAGGGTTATGACCCAAATGGGCAAGCCAACTCTACTGTTGGTGATGCATTTATCTCCCTCATGTGGTCCTCCAGCAACACGCACAGCCCAGCAGGTGCCATAACTCCTAATACAGGTAGTCCTCAACTAACAGCCATTCATTTAGTGACTGTTTGAAGTTACAAGGACACTAAAAAAGTGACTTACAACCAATACTTGCACTTGATCACCTGGCATATATTGATGACAGTTGTGGTGTCCCAGGGTGATATGATCCCCATTTGTTACCAGCCCAATGGGTGTCTGACACAAATTCAATGGGGGAATCTGAATTCATTTAATGATCATGTGATTAATTTAACTGCAGTGATTTGCTTAATAACCAAAAATATCATAAAATTGGACATGACTCATTTAACAATTGCTTTGTTTAGCAACAAAAATTCTGGTCCCAATTGTAGTCACAAGTCGAGGACTACCTGTACTTTGACAACTGTTGTATTTTCTTTCAAGATGCAAATGATTATAATAGCCTTGTTTTCCTTTCTTCAATCTCACAGAAAGAAGGCGAGGCATTCAAGGTTGAGTTTTTTCAACCATTATATTTTCCCTGAGTTTTAATCCTTTTCAGTCACTAGCTTGCCAGAAGTCCATCATTTCCAAAACCCTGAACCCAGGATATCTGGCTTGAGATCCATTCTGCCTGTGTATATCTTCACCTACATATTTTTTACAGTTGGGATCTATCTAGATGTTCTTTGGTGACCATAGCAACAGCAGGAAAAGCCTGCCCACTCCTGCTCATGTTCCCTCCTGCCAACAGTTTTGCCTTCTGGAAGGAGCTATCTTGGATTAATTAATAAGGAGGTATAATGAAAGAAAGATACTTGTACTGTGATTGTGTCATGATACATGGCTGTGAAGTACATAAATGTGAGAATTTCTATGGATAGGGCAGAGATAATATTGTGTTTGTATGAATACGTGTTCCCGCCTCCTTCACTTATTTTCATGTTATTATTGTAAGATCTTTGTTAACCTGGTACAAATTCATAGTAGAAGCAGAGTGGTTTAGATAGAACCCAACATTAAAGCATAATAATAGTATATTTCCCAATAATTTCAATTTGCTTTATTTCTACCATAACAGAGAAAAAACAATGGCAAGTAAGAAGAAAGAAATTCAACTACAGGTATCTTGTTGTTCTGTTAGTTCAATTACGCAACCGTTCTTTAGATAAGCAAACAAATTGAGGAAATAATGTTTTCTGTATGTTTTTACTATAGGCAGTAATACTCAATCAAACACAATGGGATGAGATGCTGCTAAATAAAGGTCTAACAGGTACTTTTTCTTTGTCTCTGTACTTCTTACATATTGCTTACATGATGTACTTTTGGCACATGTGTGTTTCACTTTGTGTATCAAATGCAAGCGATTTGCAAGTACATCCTTGTTATAAATTTGGAATGGAACCTCCCCTCCATCTTTGGTAATTTCAGATTGCCTAACCCATCCCTGCAGTTCCAGCCCTTTCAGCACCAAAGAGAAATTTATGCTTGATACAAAGGGGAACTTTCCTAAACCTAATTATCAACAGAACTAGAACAAGGAAAAAAAGGCATAAGGTTTTTTCCCCTGTGTATCATTATTACAATCTCCTGGAATTGGTTATTTTAATTTTAAACAGATTAGATACAAATATATATTTAGGAAAGCTCACATATACTTTGCATGTCGAATATCTACTGTGCACCTAGAACAGTGGTGGCGAACCTATGGCACGCGTGCTAGAGGCGGCACTCAGAGCCCTCTCTGTGGGCACACGTGCCATCGCCCCAGCCCCACCTCCCCCCCTGTCCCCCTCCTCAACAGCAGCCCCCCTAGAGGAGAGTCACCCCCGGGCGCAGCCCGCACGGAGCAGCACAGCCAAGGACATAGCCGGGCAACAGGGACAAGACTCCGCCCTCGCACCCCATAGCATGCAGATGATGCTGTGGGGTGTGGGAAGAGGGCATGGCTGCCATGGTGCTTCAGGGCTGCCTGGGTGATCTGCTGTGGTGTGACATGGAGGCAGTGTGTGGCCCTGCGGGCTGGTGGGGCAGGGGGTGGGCGGGGGCAGAGCAGGCAGGGCGGGAGGCAGAGTGGGGGCGGGGGTGGTTTTTGGGCACTCGGTCTCTAAAAGGTTCGCCATCACTGACGTAGAAGAAAAAAGATAGCAAAGTATAGGACAGGACAAAATAAAGCAAAATAAAATTCTTGAAGTCACAAGGGAAATGTAACTTTAATATATTTAAATACTTTTTAAACATTTAAATCTAAATTCCCTGTCAACAAATAGCCTTTCCATGCTCCTAATTAATTCTCTCTGCAACTTTGTCAATTTTCAGTTTTCCATCCCTTTAATACTGAGTGACTTCTCCTTTTAGAATTAAATTCAGAAACTCGTGTAAGCTATTTCTGTGTAATTTTTCAAACTAACATGATGCTACAGAAATCAATTGTTGAAGATTTTATCATTTCTTTTCACCAGTGAGCTGTTTTGACAACTAGGGGAAATGACAAGGGACAGGTGAGGGGAAGGGTCTCCCCCCCCCGATTTTGCTGACCTGTTGTTAGTTAAATGTTATACTTAACAAATAAAGAGAAAATCTTGTTCCACTCTCTCTTTTTTTTATGCTTCCCTCTTTTCAAGCCCTAGATTAGGTAGAAGTGACACTTTTCTTAATAAATCTAATTTTAATTCAAACAGAATGAATTCTTCCAGCATTCACTGATAATTGGGCTAAACCCATGCTCTGTATTCAGGACAACTACATTATGAGCATTTGATTTGTTTTACAATCTTGGTATTCTCTCCACATTATGCATATGTTCAGAAATCTACCTTCTAAGAAAGGCTTCTGCTGATTTCAAATCGCCAAACCCATCCCTGCAGTCCCAGCCTTTCCAGTCCAAAAGAGTTCTCCCCCCATCATTATTACAATCTCCTGGAGTTGGTTATTTTAATTTTAAACAGATTAGGTACAAATATATATTTAAGATATAAATTGAGCTTAAACCTCTTACACAGCAGCCAGTGCCTAATCTAGTTTAGACTGTTAATGCAGCTGGGCTGCATTAACAGAGGGATAGAATCAAGATCACGTGAAGCATTAATACCACTTTACAATGTCTTGGAAAGGCCACACTTGGAATACTGCATCGAGTTTTGGTCACCATGATGTAAAAAAGATGTTGAGACTCTAGAAAGAGTACAGAGAAGAGCAACAAAAATGGAGGCTAAAACATATAAGGAACGGTTGCTGGAATTGGGTATTTCTAGTTTAATGAAGAGAAGGACGAGGGGGGACATGATAGCAGTGTTCCAATATCTCAGGGGCTGCCACAAAGAAGAGGGAGTCAAGCTATTTTCCAAAGCGCCTGAAGGCAGGACAAGAAGCAACGGATGGAAACTAATCAAGGAGAGAAGCAACCTAGAACTAAGGAGAAACTTCCTGACAGTTAGAACAATTAAGCAGTGGAACAGCCTGCCTCCAGAAGCGGTGAATGCTCCAACACTGGAGGTTTTTAAGAAGAGACTGGACAGCCATTTGTCTAAAATGGTGTAGGGTCTCCTGCCTGAGCAGGGGGTTGGACTCGATGACCTCCAAGGTCCCTTCCAACTTTATTATTATTATTATTGATTGTGTTGGTTAATTGCATAAGACAGAATGCCAAGATCCTAGTGAATACTTGATGCGATTCTGTGAGATTCTATGATAGCGCTTATCAATTTTGGCAACTTTAAGATATGTGGACCAACTACAGAATTCCCCAACCAACATGCAGGCTGGGAATTCTAGGAGTTAAAATCTATAAATCTTAAAGTTGCCAAAGTTGAAAAAATACTATTCTAGAGCATCCTCAAGATGTATCAGATGTACCTGCCAAAATTACTCTTCTTATTTCAAACGATTCCTGTAAAATTGGGAAAGGTCTTTTTTGATGACCTAAATGCAACAATATTGAGATGTATTTGGCAAGGGAAGAAAGCACAAATTAAAGAGAAAATGTTACAAGAAGCTAAACACAGTGGAGGATTTGGACTCCCGGATTGGAGATTATATTATCAAGCAGCCATTTTACCATGCCTTAAAGAATGGATAACACTGAGAAACAAAAGACTACTGTACCTAGAGGGGCATGACCTACAAATTGGTTGGCATGCCTTTCTGTGGCACGGGAAAAATAAAACACACAGATACTTCCAAAACCACACTATAAGGAATGTACTTTTTTTAGAATGGGAAAGAATAAAACAAAAAATCTGTATTAAACTACCTGAGTGGCTTTCAACGATGGAAGCTTTCGCTTACCCAAATTTAATTAACTACGACAAAGTCGTCACTTAAAAACATATTCTGGACAACGAAGAAAAATTGAAAGATAGGCAAGACTTACAACAACAAGGTATTGACTTAGCATGGGGGCCCTATTTACAAATTCAAACAAGATATGGAAAAGATGCAAAGACAACGGGGTTTTATAAAGAACAGATAGAATTTGATCAAATACTTTTAAAAACAGATGAAAACCTGATTAAGAAACTTTACAGATTTCTTCTAAATTTGAAGATGGAAGAAGAACAATGGAAAACAGATGGAAAAGAAACAATGATAACATGGGCAAAAAACTTTGGATATTCTATAGATTTAGAAGATTGGCAAAAGTTATGAGATAGAAACATTAAACTGACTAAAGCAGCTTCATATAAAGAAAATTTGTATAAAATGTTTTATAGATGACACATGACACCAGTAAGACTAGCGAAAATGTTTAAAAAATGTTTATTCAAATGCTTTGAATAACTGTTGGAATTGTAAACAAAAGCCAGGTACCTACTACCATATCTGGTGGGTATGCCCTAAAGCAAAAAAAAATGGCTTAAGATTCATACATGGTTGGAAAAGATGACTAAAATACAGATAGAATTTAAACCAGAATTGTTTTTGTTAGGAATACCAGGAGCCAAGTATGAGAAGGAGAATGAGTATTTAATATTGCATATATTGACAGCAGCGAGAATAGCATTTGCCCAATACTGGAAAAATGAAAATTTACCATCTGAAGAGATCATAATTAAGAAAATTTTAGAATGTGCAGAATTGGACAGATTAACTTTAGAGATTAAAGAGAAAGAAGATTCAGTTTAATTTAAAACATGGGATAATTTTTTATCAATGGTTAGCAAGACGAACTAGTGAGAAATGAATGTGATATCTTATTGCGAATATATACTAGTAAGATGAAGGATATGTATTGATTAATTGACAATTGTTTATGATTATTGTTTCTCATATTCACTATAGCTATTTACTATTATATTAATTAGTGTTATTGAACATATGTACCCGGACAATAGTCTGTTTGCTAAAGATTGAAAATGTTAATGTTAATGGGGGGGTAACCCCATTGTTGTTCCTATCTTTGTCCCAATCCTAACCCTGATCCCCACCATGAACCCCAACTCCCATACTGACCCCATCCCTTCCCTAACCTTATAAAACTCAATAAAACTTTATTAAAAAAAAGATGTATCAGATCTGTTAAATCTTTCTCATTGCTTATCCTGGAGAAAAATCAAGTGATATGATTGTAGGAAATTCTGGGAGTTGAAGTCTACATATCATAAAGTTGTGAAGGCATCAAATTAAAGGCAAAAATAAGATAAAATTAAAATCAATTAACCTCAGCCAATTTTCTCTCACTAGAATTTTGTCTTTTGATCAGTATTTCTGGAAATAGTTTTCTTTCTTTTTCCTTTTTTTTTTTAAAAAAAATTCAGGTTCTGCAGACTGAAAAAGTTTTAAAAACCCTGCTCTAGGTATGTTGGATTATTTAGCCCACCATTTCCTGAGATATCCACTTTAAAAAAAAGGTATTCTGGATACAATAAAGCAGGAAACAGGTTTAACCTCCACTAAAATATATATTGCTTTATGTTAAGGAGGAATTGTGCAATAAACAATTGCATTCATTAGAAGTCTGATAGTTATTAAACCTAAATCACTTGCTGATCTTTGGAATAGGGCTTTGAAGAATTGCAAATGCACCCTTTCTGTCCATATTGATGTATGATTTTTCTTTTCTGGAAATCTTAATGTACGTATTATTTCAATTTGAGATCATATCCACATTTTATCCATGGGTGAGAGTTTCAACAAAGGAATCTGTATTGTTAATTTTTTTAAAATAGGAATTTATGTTGTGTTTCTATGTTTTATCAGTGGTAGATGTTTATCAGGCATGGTGTGGACCTTGCAAAGCTGTAGTAAACTTGTTTAGGAGGCTAAAAAATGAATATGGTGAAGATAATCTTCTACATTTTGCTGTGGTAAGAATCTGGATAATCAACCAGCTTTTTCTAAACTAGCACCCTCCCTATGAGTTGGATTTCAATTCCCATACCTCCAATGTTAAGTACTTTTTCATACTAAATACTTTGTGATATTAATCCCTCAATTGACCAACAGTCTCATTTTGACAGGGAGATTATTGAAAATATTATTATTAAAAATTCCATAACAAGCTGAAATTGGGAAGAGGGAATTTAAGACACACAATAGCTTTGTTATGCCCTAGAGATGAGGTGAGATGATGGAGTGAACAAGAACCTGGCTAACCATCCCAATTTAATAAATTTAGTCCATTTAATGAGTATCATTACACTCAAAGATATTTTTCACATTTTGGGCAAACAAGAAATGGGCTAGAAATTGGCTAAAACAGGGCTTCTTGTTGATACATAGATTTTGAAACTTGCGAAAGGTGAAAGAATGAGCTGTTGTAGGTAAGAAGGGGAATAAAGAAATAAATACTAGAGGTTAGCCTAGATTTACAATGGATGTGTCACAATCATACATATATTATCCAATCTAAAATTATTTAAAGTATTTAGAATTATATGAAATTTGGGTCTGATTTACCCATAATTAAGGGTTTTTTTTACTATGAGTAGTATAGCAAAATTAAATAGCAGAACAGCAGATCGCTGATCCTTGGGTAGGTCAATCATATCCATTTCTTTCACTTTGTTTTTTTCAGTGGCAACTACAATAATTAAAATGATGAGATTAATTTTCATTGGGATTCTGCAATAGAAACAAGAAAAAGAAGCAGTAGACTAAACCAAAACTCTCAATAAATAGGACTAACAAATATTGACTGCAAAAAATCAGGGTGACCAATACATAGTTCAAAGAATGAGTTTATACCTCTTTGCTTCCATCTACTGGTCTAGATATTGCAGCCCAAGTTCTAGTAAAGCTATAATAAACCATAATAGAGACTCATGTGGTAATTGATACTGTACAACATGACTTAGGAGAAAAAATATAGCAGATGTATTTGTGTATTATTCATTTAAGGCAGAGGCTGATGGTGTGGTGACCCTGCTCCCATTTAAAGATAAATGTGAACCTGCTTTTGTCTTCTGTCTGGTAAGTGCACCATAATGGGGATGGGAAAAGAGCTTTGCGTAGGGTTAAGTGCATGTAATAACATATGATGTTTTCTTGAGTCATGATGAAATATACAAAAGGAGGACAATAATTCAAAATGGCTGGAATCTTCTGTATCACATATTTATAGAATTGTATATGGGAATATTTGTGAATGCAAATTTCTTGCTATTGTCATACCCCGGTGTCTCACAATTCTAGCCCTTATTCCGCTGCCTTTGGCACAATAATCCTAATAAGAAAAGGGTTTCAGAGAACAAAATCCTGTAATAATCAACAAAGAATGATTCCAGGTATAATTCAAAGTGCTGGTTGTCATCTTTAAAGCCCTTCATGGCTTGGGAAGGGCCAACTCTTCTCAGTTACATCCACTGATCCACCAAAGCAGGGAGTCGGGGAATGTTGTGGGTCTCCTCTCCAAAAGAGGTACATCTTTTCCATGGTGGCTCCTTCCCTTTGAAACATCATCACCACAGAGATTAGACTAGCTCCCACTTTGATACTCTTTCTCAAGGCCCTGAACACCTAGTTTTGCCAGTGGGCCTGGGAAATCCAGAATGGGATGGAGCCCATCAAGTGGCTTGTCTATGGAGATTCTCATCATCCGGGTCATAGTTATCTCAAAGATGCTTTTTCACAAGGCAACTGGACTTTCTTATTTTTCTTTGAAGACATTTCACTTCTCGTCCAAGAAGCTTCTTCAGCTCTAACTGGATGGTGGGGAGTAAGTAGGCAGCCATATAAATTCTCTAAATAAATAAACCAAACAGATAAGTGAACATTTATACGCATGGATCTAGAGTTGCACAATTTAAGTGATTTCTCCACTTTTGTTACTCAACTGAAATATATATATATTTAATGGTTAAAACCAACAAGACAATGCATGGCTAAAACCTACAAAATTGTTCTTTAGAAATCTTACAAGAATTAAAAACCTAGCTTTCGTTGGCAAACTGCCAACTTCCTCAGGGCTGTAGTTCATACAGGGCGGGAGAAGCCCCCTTTTTATATATATATATAAAAATCCAAGGCAAAAACTTTCATGAAAACAAAACTACCAGCCCAGAGCTGCAGAAAATTCCACTGCAGAATACGATTTTTTTTTAATTTAAGAAGGCAGCACTCAGATAGAGATTGGGTGAAGTATTGGTGGTCCACAGTCCCTTGCCACTGGCCATGCTGGGTGAAACTGTTGCAAATCCTAACCATCTGCAGAGCACCAGGCTGATTACACCAGCCTGGGGTTATCCAGCCTAGGGGATAGTAACAGCATGCCAAACTTCCCCAGTTGCTCACAGTGTGTCCTTTAGCTCCACTACCAGGTAATCAGGCTTGGAGAAGAAATGCAAAGGAAGACTTAACATTGGCTTCACAACTTAATTTCAAGTACAGCAGAAATGAGTATGGCGGGGGGGGGGGGGGGGGAGGGGAGAGATGATTTTCAGGAGAGTTAATTTTCCCTTCCCTATGAATATGATTTCCTGCCCTCCATGTATAATTCCCCACTTTCTCCTTTTCCAAAGGATAGGATACTTATTTGAAAGAGATATTTACAAGTAGGGAGGAAAAAATTAACTCTTCATGCAGCAGCTGGATCTCTCTGAAATTCTGTTCTCATGTATACATGTCTTCTACAGTTAATTACTGAAGAAGTCTTTTATTGACTTTAATGGGTTTTTCTGAAGTTTATTTGCAGAATTAAGCTAACTGAGAGCTGAACTGACTATATCTTATGTGCAAGACTGTATAATTCTGGACAAGTACTAGATAACAACAATTGGCCAGAGTTTCTATATCTCTTCAATGACATCCAATGGTTTTCTGGAGTATTACATCCTTGATATAGTTATGTCAGCTATTCAGGTTAGATCAAGTCAGGAAACAGGCTATTGGTAGTCCTCGTATTACCACCATTTGTTTAACAACAGTTTGAAATCATAACAGCCTTGGGAAAATTGACATGATTTGTCCTCAAAATTATGATCATCATACCACTTCTGCATCTGATGAACAACAGGCTCACATTTATGACTTTTACAATGTTTTGCAGTTACGTGACAAAAAACAAAAAATCAGTCAAGAAACCTAGATTTGCTTAACAGCCATGTGATTTATGAAACAGCTGTGGCAAAAATGGTCATAAAATCAGATCTCGTCACATTGAAATAATTTAATTATACTTTATTGAGATAGGCTGTAATAATAGAATCTTTCAAGTCTGACTGTGTTTTACTTTCCATACCTGTTATATTCCAATTAATTAAGGAAGAGCTTTGAATCAATTCCCTAATACTATCTTTCTTCCTAGGACTTAAGGAATGTTTCAGCTGTCTTTGCTTATATAACAGTTTTTGTACGTTTCCCTCTAGGTCATATCCCTGATTCTATAGAATTATGAATGAAAGAATGTAAGTTATATGTGAGAGTAGCTGAATGCAAGATTGCAATATAAATAGTGATACAGTCAGATAAGAATACATACAGGCTTAAATTAGGTGATTCAACCTTAAGACTGAAACAGAATACATGATGAGTATATTTGTTTTTTAGGATGGCAAGATAATAGATATTGTAAGAGGAGCAAATGGACCTCTTCTAAATAGAAAAGTAATAGAACTAATTGAACTAGAAAGAAAAATTGTAGCCGGAGAAGTGAAAAGACCAGAGGTAACTTCTTGTTTGGCTGTTTATTTTATATATATCTTCTTCTATATAAATAAAAATGTAAATGTTCGTTTGTTCAAAATCTTAAATCTCCTAAAGTTCTTTACCGATTGCTTTGAAATTCTGACCCAACGTTGCATTCGAATATGCGTGTGTTTTTATATACCTACTATTATATAGATGTCACACCTGTGACAGGTAAAAACATGCTTTTTTGAAAAACAGCACCATCTGTTGGACGTAAAAGCAACACACGTTAGCATTGTGAAATTAAACATATTACAAACGTGCGCTTTCTCTTTTCTTTCTTTTCCATTTGGCAAGATAATAGCTATTGTAAGAGGAGCAAATGGATCTCTTCTAAATAGAAAAATAATAGAACTAATTGAACTAGAAAGAAAAATTGTAGCCGGAGGGGCGTTAAACAGGCTCAAGTCGCAACTGCGAAACATTTTAAATCCAAATTTCTTTTTCTGACAAAGAGTTAAAGAATTAAATTGGGAGACTAAGATGGCCATTTCTAGCTCGTTCTGCTTTCATCAGTTAGCCATACCCTTTATGGGATTCGAACATGGGCAGTTTACATACTAGGCAGTGATTTATATATATGTATATATGTGATTTATATATATGTATATATGATTTATATATATGTAGGTCTTTGGTTATTCGGGTTTTCTCCCGCGTAAAATTGGAAGTGTCTTGGCAACGTTTCGACGAAGTCCCATTCGTCATCTTCAGGCTGGTGTTTTCAGCTTCGTGCTTCTGTACTCTTCTGGTCAGAGAGTTCTGATGTTGTTCCTGTGTTCCCAGTTTAGGAGTCACAGCCCCAAGTGCTCCTATCATTACTGGGACAATTTTAGCCTTTACTTTCCATATCCTCTCCAGATCCTCCTTCAGACCCTGATACTTTTCCAATTTTCATAAGTTCCTTCTTCCTGATGTGGCTGTTCCTTGGCTCTGCTACATATATAAACACAACTGTCTTTTGTGTACTACCACAATGTTAGGTTGATTGACCAATACCTGCCTGTCCATCTTAGCTATCTTAGCTATGTTATTCTCCACGATCTTTTGTAGAATCTCTTATCTGGGCTTGGGAGGGTGTAGCCTATTCAGATGTCTCTGTACATAACATCAGCTACTTGGTTGTGCTGCTTAATGTATGCTATTTCTGCCTGCATCTTACACTCTGCCATTATGTGTTGGGCTGGCTTTGAGGCTTCTCTGCATAATTTGCACCTTAAGTCTTTTTAGTATGGTAGAGCCCAGCTTTTATGGATCTGATGCTTAGTGTCCATTCTTGAGCTACTATTATTAGTACCTCAGTGTTGTCTTTAGTCCAGCTCTTTCAGCCATTGGTAAGATTTCCCAGTGTCAGCCAATTCAGCTATCTGCTGATGGTACAATACATCCCATGCAGAAACTTGTCTTGACATAGTACTTCCTCTGCTTGATCTTCCTCCCATGTCTGCTCTGCCTCAGGTATTCTCTCAGCAGGCAATCTTGGTATTTGCTATGTAGCCTTCTATTAATTCCATCCCATCAGCATTAACTACTTTCTATTGACTATCATCCAGCCACATATCTCCAACTGAATGATATTCCAATGTCCTTAGTGTAGATTAGCAACAAATGGATCAGTGTGTCAATGTCTCATTCACTCTTAGCATATAGCATATATAAAGAAAGCATGGATGATAGTATTTCAACTTTTGAACTGATATGTATATTTAGTTTTTGTGATTATCTTGTTGGGGGGATTTAAACCTATGCAAAACAGCAGGAGGGACAGTGGATCACCTTGGTATATGCTACATTTGATGACTTGGTGTGTCTAGTCTAGTGAAAAGAAGGACTAGGGGTGACATAATAGCAGTGATCCAACATCTAAGCAGCTGCTACAAGAAAAGGAGGTCAACATATTCTCTAAATCAGGCATGTCAAACTCGTGACGTCACATGACATCATGCAATGTATCGGGCCAATTTTGCCATTGCCGGCAGTGGGGTGGGTGCAGCTTCCACATGACTGCCCGCGGGCCGGCAGTTTGACACCCCTGCTCTAAATCACCTGAAGGCAGGACAAGAAGCATGGGTGGGAACTAATCAGGGAGAGAACCAACTAAGGAGAAATTTCCTGACAGTGAAACAATTAACCAAAGAAATAGCCTGCCTTCAGAAGTTATAGGTGCTCCATCACTGGAGCTTTTTAAGAAGAGATTGGATAGCCATTTGTCTGAAATGGTATAGGAACCTGCTTGGGTGGAGGGTTAGAATGGAGGACCTCCAGGATCTCTTACAATTCCATTATTCTATTCTATTCTGCTATTCTTTCTATGATTGTGTATCCATTCCATCAAGCCCAAAGTTCAGAATGATATAGAATCTCCTGCCATGGATAGGGGATTGGACTAAAAGATCTCCAAGGTCCTTTCCAATACTTTTATTCTATTTTCTATGTCCAGGCCAGGTGCTATTCAGCTTTTCATGTTGATCACCCACCCATGCTGGCTATTTGCTCCTCTGATGGTGACTGGGAGATTGTGGAGGTTTGTTCTCAGGTCCTACAGTCACTTTGCCTGGTCTTATGTGTTTTCTCTTTTTCCCATGTGTTCTTCCAGTACTATTCAGTTTTTTGTGTTGGTGGCTCTGCTGTTACTATGTTGTTGCACTGCTGATGGGAGTACATCTTGGATAGTTTTTGGAGAATTAGGCATTTATCTTCTTGACCTCTGCCTACCTAGTGTATCTCCTTAGCCTGGTAGCTATTGCTATGAGTCGTTGTTTAGTGGCTTATGGGACTTCAGATGGAGTCAGATTCTTATATTTCTTCAGTAGCTGAGTCTTACCCTTAATCTATATACCCATCTATAGTTCCCCCAGCTGAGTAATTTCTCTCCAAGCTGTCTTGATTTTAGCCTTTAATTTCATTTTCCAGGTGACAATGATGGTGGTGGTGGTATGTACAACTGATCTTCTATATTGTGTAGCCAAGCATCTCCAAGATTACATATGCTATAGTGTAAACAAGTTCATCCTTTAAGTTATGGTGGTAATAGTGATATTTATGATGACGCTATTGGCATATTCTAGCATCCTATATAATGGTACTTCTCCACTGAGTCTTGATAACCAGTCTTGAGGATTGACTGTAGCTAGTTTATCCATGAATGTATGCCTCATATCACTTGCCATGCTCTGAAGGTAGCAGTGATGTTCCAGCTTCAAGTGTTGCTTTATTCTGTATCTTTTTGAATCTGGGATGTAATGAGTTTCTTTTCTGGGTCTTCTTGAGTCTGGGATGTAATGGGAAATTGGTCTGTCTCAAGTTATGGGAGCAGATGAGTGCTCAATATGTTGAAGTGTTGAATAACTAGCTGTTTCTCAGCTAATATGGTTGCAGGTCTTCTGTTGATCCACTTTCCTCATATCCACATTTCCCTCATCCATATTTCCCTCATATATCCCCTGCTACTGTTAATAGCAGCATTTCATCAATTCCTGGTTCTTGCTTGTCCATCTATTGTGAGACTGTCTGGCAGACCTTATTAATCCAGGCAATATCTGAGCCAGCATGATTCTTTTAGTTTGTGACACTGTTATATGAGATAAGCAGATGAAGTATTAGGGGTCTTTGCCCAAGAACAACAACTGGTAAAGTAGGTACTAGCCAGGTTTCAACCCCTGGTCTCCCATTAAAGGTAGCACTCATCCTCTATGCTTATCTTATGCTTATTTCTGTTTATTTTATGCTCATCTTATATTTTTATTGCTTTCCTATTAGCATATTTCTCTGTGACAAACCACTTTGGAAACAAAAGGAACTTTCATGAGCAGAAACCCCTCCCTTCCCATCTATTCTGCACCAGTGTCAGATACAATTAAACCAGACTTTTTAATTGAATAAAGCATATTGGCAACAAAGGTAATTTACAGATTGTTTGAGAACAGTAAAATAGAATAATGCTATTAGCATAGTACTAATGGTTCCAATTTAGATAGATAATCCTTTTTGTGCTATTTAAAGAAGAACATTCCAATGTATTATCAGTTTGTATATAGGACCATATAATAGAAGTGAATACACGTAGCACAAGGTTGAAATGTGAAGTCCTTGGTGCTCTCTGAGCTTGTTTGTTACCTTGCAGACATTTCTAATCAAGACATGAAGCATCTGCAAACAACCGACCAAGCTTAAAGAGCATCCAGGACTCCATAGCTCCATACAAATTAACAACAGCAGGCTAAGCTTATAATTAAAGATAATGTCTCTCTGGATAATGATACATAAACATCCACAGCAAGATATTTGCCATTGACTTCTTCCAGGATGTTTGTTAGTTTCATTTTACTTTCCAGTTTAGCCTCTGAGACTAATCTGAGATTCTTTGCTGATTTCTCATCAAGTTACTTACCAGGTTTTAGCTTTTTCAAGATGAGCAGAAATCAGCAGCAAATTTGCAATTAGCACAATTCTAATAACATAAAATATATTCTTTGGAAGGTGTAATACCAAGGTAGGCATATTTTGCATGGAGTTGCTCTGATGTCAATGAAGCTTAGTCAGATCAAATCAAGCTTTATTATGGTCAAAGACCAGCATAAAGAGAATGGCATATAAGGAATTTAAAAGCATAAAATACAAAATTCAAAAATAAAATTACTTAAAAAGCTAAAAATACTTTTTTAAAAATCTAAAAAGAGTTTAAAAGAAGTGTGAGAGTAATAAATGACCATAAAAAAGAATGACAAATCAAATCTAGCACAATACAACAACATTCCATAATGATAATCTAGGTGTCCATTAAAACTATTGGTTTTAATGAACACCTTAAATATAATTATGGAGTGTTTTGTATAATGATAAATTTGATTTGTCATGCTTTTTATGCTCATTTATTGCTCTCATACTTAATTAATACCTCTACCCCCACTCTCCCCAATATTTGTTGTTGTTATTAGTTGCAAAGTCGTGTCCAACCCATTGCGATCCCATGGACAACGTTCCTCCAGGCCTTCCTGTCCTCTACCATCTTCTGGAGTCCATTTAAGCTCACGCCTACTGCTTCAGTGACTCCATCCAGCCACCTCATTCTCTGTCGTCCCCTTCTTCTATTGCCCTCAATCTGTCCCAGCATTAGGCCCTTCTCCAGTGAGTCCTTCCTTCTCATTAGGTGGCCAAAGTATTTGAATTTCAACTTCAGGATAGCATTTATTGGAACTTTCACTAAATTGTGAAAAGAGGGAAGTTCCCCAGAAACTCCCATCTAATGTAATTTTCATTCCTTTTGTTTTTCAGTTTCAAAAAAAACATTTTTGGTTGATCCTCCAATGTCAAATATCCTCTGATCCTAAATTCAATACATTTAAATTGTTAATGAGTTGTTTATAATTTATGAGTTATTTGAAACCATTGGCTTTAGCCAGGAAGGATCCTGTGACAGCTATCAGTGTTCTAGGATACTGTTTCTCAACCTTAGGAACTTTAAAATTGTGCACTTCAAGCAGGCTGAGGAATTCTTGAACTGACATCCACAAATCTTAAAATTGTCGAAGTTGCCAACAATTTTCTAGGCCAGTGGTTCTCAACCTTTTTAATGCCGCGACCCCAACCGGTCGTAAGTCGAGGACTAAACCGGTTGTAAGTCGAGGACTAAACCGGTCGTAAGTCGAGGACTAAACCGGTCGTAAGTCGAGGACTTTCCCTGACCAGGAGCGCCGCGCATGCGTGGTTCCGCCCCCTGCGCCGGGCGAGGCGTATCTGGCAAGCAGCAGAGACGGAGCAGGCCGACCACCAGCTGGCCCAGCCCAAGGGAGGTAAGGCACCCGCCGGAAAAGGGGAAAAAATGGCGAACAAAAAAAATGACGGACAGCCTTGCTTGGCGACCCCCATGAAATGGTCGATCGACCCCAAATGGGGTCCCGACCCACAGGTTGAGAACCACTGTTCTAGGCAATCCTTGTCCAGCATAATAATGCAAATGGACCACCAGTAGAGAAGAGAAGAAGGGAAAAATGAAGCAAATTCAGCTATGGATTCCTGGCCTGAAATCAATGGCTAAAAAAGAGATGTGTTTTCTTAATGACTGTCTGTCAATGGAAAGGCACACTGCTCTAAAGAGGCTGTTCTATGAAGAAATTTTCCATTGTTCATGGATAGCAGCCAACAGAAATTCAATATAGAACTCAGGCAAGAATTATTCATCTTTCCAGGTTGATCTCAAGAAATACACTAGAAGGAAATATAGGCTTTGCCTGCTTGATTGGGAAAGGCAGAGGTTAAAAATCATAATTTTTTTCCTCTTGTCAGCTTCCTTCTGGATGAAATAATGATTCTCCTTTGTATTCCTCTTTGGCCTACCAGTGCCTATTTATCTAAGAAGCAACCTGGATAGAAATCATTTAAGGATAATAAAGGGTGCCAGTCTCTCAACTGCACTGACAGAAGTGTGGTCTACTTCCCATTTTTTCCTTTCCTGTTGATAAAATTTTGCTGGTGGCATGCCATTTCTGCTATTTCACTCCTTGGAGGTTCATATAAGAAAATTCTAATTGATTTTATTTTATATTTTGAAAACTGTGAAAACCTCATTCATGTAGAAAGCATTTTAAAATTAAAATATATTAAGTCAGATTAGATGTAGAAACTAATAACTACCATACAGACCTTTTAAATAAATTCCACCAGAGTTTGACAATGTAAATATTTATTTTTAGATGCCAGAACTCATGTTTATAGAAGAAAAAGAATCAGAAGAAGAACCTGAAGAAGAAGAAGCTGGAGGTGAGTCTTACTCTATGAAAGCTATGGGATAACAACATAGTTATACATAGTTGTTCATAAACAGGATGGACTGTTTGAAATATTTTGGTGCAAAATTGTTTGTAACAGCAAATACTTGTCAACCATCCCATTTGGCACTTTCAACAAAAGAAACTCCTGCCTCTTTAGATTGACCAAGAGTGTTGCTTTGTTGAAAAATCCATGTAGGCAGAAGCAAAGTCTGTTCTGGGATTTCCATGCAAAAACACACCTAGGTAACTCCCCTCTTCGCCTCTGGGTCTACCACAATTCATAGTTCACCAACTGAGTTCAATTATTTTGCTTTGGGAAAAACTTTCTTCTCCAGTCAAACATTCTTCATGACTTAGCCTTGGTAGATAATGTTTCTCCGGCAACAGAAGACTCTCTTGCATTCCATAGCTTCCCCCCACCCTTAGGAATTCATGTTTGGCAAAGCTGCAAGTGAAATCAGGTGCAGGCAACTATGAACTTGAGTCAGGTTTGACAATATTGTAGGTTTTAGAATGGCATCCATAGTGGAGTCAAAGATTGTGGATGTGATCAAAGAGCCATTTTTAAAATATACATCATGCACACGATTGATTGATTGATTGAGTGAGTGAGTGAGTGAGTGAGTGAGTGAGTGAATCAGTGATTATGTGGCATGATATCATTATTGACTTTTAATGACCACATAGATATTTTTTTTCCCTTGATGATCTATCCCCATTCTGGTTCTTATGGTCTTCCAATAGCACTGCCATTGCCACTGAGTCTATCCACCTTGCTGCTGGTTGTCCTCTTCTTCTTTCTCCTTCCACCTTTACCAGCAGTCACACTTTCTCCAGACACCTAAGTCTTCATATAGTATATATAAAATAGAATAATTTGAACATGATTATTTGTGCCTCAAGTAAGAATTATGGATTGATTTATTTGATGATTCATTGATTTGTTTTCTTGGCTCTCCACAGTATACTTAGGAATCTTCTTCAGCACAAACTTCAAAAGAATTAATACTTTTCCTACCTTGTGTTTTCCAAGTGCAACTTTTGTTTCCATAGAGTATTATAGAGAATCACAGGGCTTGCACTGTTCGGATTTTTGTAGTTATAGACACATCGTAGCATCTGAATATCCTTTCCAAGACCTTCATAGCTGTTCTACCAAGTATTAGTTTGTGGTCCATTTCTTGACTGCTTGTAGTACATTTACTGTTGATGTTTGATCCTAAAAGGCAGATCACTTCGATATCTTCCTTGTCAGTTTTAAGGCTTGCTTGCTTGCTTGCTTGTTCATTCGTTCATTCATTCATTCATTTATTCATTCATTCATTCAATTTATTGGCATCCATCAATCCATCAGATTTAAAGATACTGTTATAAAAATATGATAGTATTACTTCATATCTAGGTTACTGAAATCTGGTAGAAGAAAGCAAAAAAGATATATATATATATATATATTCGTAGATTTTCACAGGTACATAGGTCTTGGCGTATTCGGGTCTTTTCCCGTGTAAGATTGAGAGTATCTTGGCGATGTTTCGACGAGGTCCCACTCATCATCTTCAGGCTGGGGTCTTCAGCTTCGTGCTTGTGCGAGCAAAGTGTGATCGGAGCTGCCGTCTCTCTATAAATATTGGTGGGGGTGTGTGGAGTGCTGGCTTTGTTGCTGTAGGTGGGTTGGTTGGCTGTGTTGGAGTTATTGTTTGCGGATTGTTCGGCTCTTTCGTAACATCCTGAGTAGCTGAGGTGCTGGCTGTGTGCCCATTAGTCTTTTGTGTTGTAAAGACCTGGGTAATGGACTGTGTGATGACATCCTGAGATCTAGTGTAGTGATATCCTGAGTTCTGTGTTGCAACATCCTGGGTGGTTGGCTGTGTTGTAACATCCTGAGCTTTAGCGTTGTAACTTCCTGAGTTCTGTGATGTGAAGTCCAGAGCAGAAGGCTGTGATGTAACATACTGGGCTTTGGTTTGGCTCCGAGTTTGCGGTCTAGCTCTGTGTTCATGGCGTGTGTCTGTTTGCTTTGTGTGGGGGTCGGAGGGAGGTGCAGCAGCTGGTGATGTCGTCGTGGTTTGGCTTATCATATTGTGAAGATACATCATGTTTTTAGAATCCAGCCATGGCATTACATTTTCAATACCATCCTTAGCAAAATCTATCTTTCTTAAACACAATTAGATGATTGTAAGGACCAGCCTCAACTAGCTCTCCCAAGGAAGCAGAACTCTTGAAACAGGCATTGTTTTAAAAGGAACTTTTATTGAGAGTTAGTGACAGCAGGAAGGCAAAGCAAGGTCTGAAGATTTCACACGTAAAAGGTTACATCAAAGAGCCCATTCAACTCTCCTCCCCCCAGTGTCCAACTGTCCATTTGAAATAGAGCCAATCCATAGGTACTAGGTTGTTTTGAGAACTTAGTGATTTAGTGCCCTTTCCAAGGTCTCTCTCAGTTTTGTTTCCCAACAGTCCCAGGCTCCATCGTCTGGAGAGAAGACAGATATTTTCAAGCCACATTCCTTTCACATGGAGGGAGGGCAAAGCAGAGCAAAGCAAATACAATCCCCCTCCCAACAGAATGGCAGGCCCCGAAAAAGAACATACATAGGCATAAGCAATAAACTGTATGCAAATCTATTTGAGAGGTCCTGACAATGATTTTAATATTGCCTCTCACAAAAAAGTCAATTTCCAATGCTTATAATAATAATAATAGTAAAGTTGGAAGGGACCTTGAAGGTCATCTAGTCCAACCCCCTGCTCAGGCAGGAAACCCTATACCATTTCGGACAAATGGCTGTCCAGTCTCTTCTTAAAAACTTCCAGTGTTGGAGCATTCACCACTTCTGGAGGCAGGTTGTTCCACTGGTTAATTGTTCTCACTGTCAGGAAGTTTC
>NW_015386416.1:335165-338016 GCF_001527695.2 Protobothrops mucrosquamatus
CTACACACTTCCCTCCATGTAGATGTGGTTCCATTGAGGACCACTCGCTGAGTACGGCCGGTCAGCCAGCTACGGATCCATCTGGTGGTGATGCTGTCTACCCCACATTTTTCTATCTTGTCAAGTAGTAGGTTGTGATGTACTTTATCAAATGCCTTACTGAAGTCCAAGTAAATTATATCCACAGCATTCCTCTCATTCACTAATTTTGTCACTTGGCCAAAGAATGCATTATTAGTAGTAGTAGTATTAGTAGTATTAGTAGAATGCAATAAGATTTGTCTGGCATGATCTATTTTTGACAAACCCATGTTGGCTTTTAGTAATGACTTTGTTTGCCTCTAAGTGTTCGTTGATTCGTTGTTTGATTATCTTTTCCAGGATCTTCCCAGGTATTGAGGTCAGGCTGATAGGTCTGTAATTTCCTGGGTCCATTTTTTTTTCCTTTTTTGAGGATGGGAACTACATCAGCTCTTTTCCAAAGATATGGTACATACCTTCACATACATGTATCTATATATGCCCATCATTGTCCCTTTAGGGTGGACAATACACAAACTGTTGTGAAATAATAATCCAAAGAAATTAAAGGCAGGAGAAAGAGGAATCTGTGTAAAACTATTTTACCCAGCAATTATCTGGCAATTTCTAAAGTTCTCCAAACATTTTTATCCTTGCAAAGCCTCTTTACTTATACCATATCCATTCATTTATAGATTACTTATTTTGTTCTTTAAATGTCTATATTCTTCATATATAGCATGTTTTCCCATGAAAAAAAATATTAATTTGTTAATATTAAAGACTTTTTAATAACATTTGTTAATCAGAAAAGATAATATCAAATTCCCGATTTCAAAGCTAATTAAGACTTTCTTGATTTTCTTCTTCTCCATCCATTCAGTCTTCCTTCATATATGAGGGCAATTCAGAAATAAACCTCCATTTGAGCATGTGAGAGAAATAGGTGGGGATAGCCTATGGCACCGTGCACAGTAGTTCAGTAGGCAGTGAGGAGTGGAAAGAGAAGGTTGTGTTGCAGTTGACTCATCCGCTAGATCAATTGAAAATGCACCCTGCCATAGAAAATCCTCCCAAATGTGAAGTGCATGCAGTAATACCATTCCTGTGTGCAAAAGAACTTTCAGCAGCTATGATTCATCATGAATTATGTAATGTTTACGGATCAAATATGATGAGTGAAGGTGTTATACATCAATGGTGTCACATGTTTAAAGATGGACAAACTGATGTGCGTGATAAGGCAAGAAGTGGCCACCCATCTGTAGTCAGCGATGAACTCGTGCAGGAAATTGACAAAAAGATTCAGGAAGGCCATTGGTTCATGATATCTACACTTTATTTACATTTTCCCCAGATTTCTCAGACTGTTTTGTATGAGGTAGTGACAGAAAATTTGGGATAGCACAAGGTCTCTGCTCATTGGGTACCAAAAATCCTTTCTGAGGAGCACAAAACACACTGAATAGGTTCTGCTTTGGACTTTCTCACATGTTATGCTGAGGAAGGAGAACAATTTCTTAACAGAATTGTGACTGGAGATGAGACCTGAGTGTCATACATGAACCCAAAAGCAACAGCAATCAGTGGTGTGGTGTCATACCCACTCACCAAAGAAACCCCAAAAAGCTTGGCAAGCATTGTCTGCCAGAAAGGTTATGGCAGTATTTTGGGATGCCAAAGGAGTACTGCTAGTGAAGTTCATGGAGTGTGGTTCAACCATCAGTTCAGAAGTCTACTGTGAAACGTTACGAAAACTCATACAAGCCATCCATAACAAGCATCAGGGCATGCTGATTTCTGGTGTCGTGTTGGTTCACAATAATGCTTGCCCAGACGCCGCTAGAGGCACCCAAGAACTTTTGAAGCAGTTCTGTTGGGATGTTTTTGATCACCTCCCTTATAGCCCATATTTGGCACCAAGTGACTACTACCTCTTCAGGCACATGAAACAATGGCTTGCATTGCACCACTTCGACGATGATAATGCACTTCATGATGCTGTTATAGGGTGGCTTCATTCCCAGGCAGAAGATTTTTGCAGAAGGAATTTCAAACCTTACAAGACATTATGACAAGTGCCTCATTTTGAATGGTGATTAGGTCAGAAAGTAATGTAATGTAGTTTTCTAATGTGTATAATAAAAGTTCTCTATCTGCGAGATTTATTTCCAAATTGTCCTCCTACTTGTTTTATGGTGCTATTTATTGCAAATGTAACTGAAGCAATCAGTACAGAACCCCCAAGATGTTGGTGTAGCAACCATGATTCTTGATAGAGGTTCTAAATTGCATACATGTTATAGGTATAAACTAGCAGTAGTTTAGGATATGGATCAAAAAGCAACTTTTTCATTTTTAAAAATACTCTTGCATATTTCATATATAGTAAGCACTTCAGTTGTACGTATACCCTTTTCACATGACATGTGAACACAGAAATGAATAAAGATAGCCTTGCTTAATGACTGGTCACAGTGTCTGTTTGAGGTTACAAAAGACCTCCCCAGATCTACTTACAATCTGATTACACAATTCTGATGCCCCCCCCACACACACTCACACATATCTTGCATGCATGTGATCTCATTTGGGGTGTTTATTTTATTTATTTATTTTATTTTTATTTATTTTATTTATTGAATTTTTACCCCGCCCTTCTCCTTGCGGACTCAGGGCAGCTGACAGCCTGATAAAAACAAATACAAAAAATACCACAATACTATCGTTAAAAACATAATTAAAATGAAATATTAGATTGGCCTTTGTAATTTAAAATTATTTTTAAAACCCCGCTAAAAATTACCCCTTAGGCCAGTCCTGCTAGTTG
>NW_015386416.1:340052-341687 GCF_001527695.2 Protobothrops mucrosquamatus
TCAACTGAAGGAGAGAGCGGGTCACCCTGAAGAGGGTGGCCGGGCGATTATCTGATGACGCAATGAGGGTGGAGTAGTAATTAGACCTCGCCACCCTCATTGCCACGAGGTAGGATCTAACATGCATCCTTGCCTGTGCTCGGTCGGATTCGGTTCGGGTAGCCCTCCAACTGCTCTCTAGGCGTCTTTTCCGGCGCTTGATCTCTCTCAGCTCCTCGGTAAACCAGGGAGCTAGTTGAGATCTGCGTCGGGTCAGAGGCCGCAACGGTTTGGCAACCAGCTTACATTTACAGCCATTTGCAGCATCCTGCAGTCACATGACCATGGTTTTTGCTTCACAACAGCAACATTTGCTTAATGACTGCCATAAAATGTTCATAAAATTGGATGCAGTCATGTGGTAACTCACTTAATAACCCCCACAACTTACAACTATAGTTCTAGGTTCAATTATAGTCATAAATCAAGGACTACTTGTAATGATTGAACTGGTACAATGGGAATGATCTTAAGGAAAGGAAACTATTGCTTAGTTGAATGTGTTTCCTGTCTTTCTCAAATCTAGCACATATACTTCAAATAACCAAAATTAATTTATCAATATTGCTTATTTGTTGTGGCTAGGTATTATTTATGAATGAATATATATGGTAAACAATAATGCGTTATTTACTCTGCTGGGAAAATCAGACTATGAATGTGCTCAAGAACACATTTCTGGAAGTCATTTGTTTCTTACTGGTATCTATTTCGGGGAAGGAAAATTTGTTATGCATAGCTTTTGGGATGCCATTCTGTCAGAAGTATTCCAGTCACATTGGATTTGGTTCATCATGTAACTATTATCTGATGTTTTTTGTTACCTGTTCTATAAATTTTTAATCAAAATATAAAGTAATTGTGTATATATATTGAAAAGGAAAGGCTACAATACTGTCATGACATTATTATTAATTTGCTAGACTTATGCCCATCCTTTCTCCAACTAATAATGTCTAATGATTTTAATTTCACATTCTTGCAGCAGATTAGGCTACAATGAGCTCTATAATTGGCTGATGGCTTGAAATTAGGTATTTCATTGGCATGGGACATCTATATTCTAGGAACATTATTCTTAATCTTTTACAGTTTGACAAGTGACAAGTTGTTGTTATTACTATTATATTTATGGAGGTTGGTATTCTGCTACAAGGTCATGAAGAGTCAGAATGGTATACTGTTTAAAGCTGTTGGACTAGCACTAGGGAGTCAGATTCAGATTCACCTTCAGTTATGGAAACTCACTAGCTGATTTTGAGTCAACCCTACCTATCCCTTAGGAATGCTATTGTGGAAAAAAAAATGGACAACAGTATATATACTGATAGATACACACACACACAAACACACACACAACATATATGTAGTATTATAAAGTATTAATATCATAAATTTAGTCTAATCAGTAAATAGCTTCAATCATTTAACCATAACTCATTTTACACTTTATTGAGAGGGCAGTTTAATGTTATGTTATCAGGAATGTAATCTTGGAGCCAAATAGCTGGCTCATTCATGCAGGTCATAGTTGTCCCAAAGATGCTTTTTCACGAGGCAACTGAACTTTCTTGTTTTTCTTTGAAGACATTTCGC
>NW_015386416.1:342900-357227 GCF_001527695.2 Protobothrops mucrosquamatus
GAGCCAAATAGCTGGCTCATTCATGCAGGTCATAGTTGTCCCAAAGATGCTTTTTCACGAGGCAACTGAACTTTCTTGTTTTTCTTTGAAGACATTTCGCTTCTCATCCATGTAACTTCTTCAGCTCTGCCTGGATAGTGGTCTTCAAAGAAAAACAAGAAAATCCAGTTGCCTTGTGAAAAAGTATCTTTGGGACAATAGCTGGTTATTAACAAAAAAAAAAATATTACTAATTTCTTTGGAACTCCTATTACTAAGAATTTTTAGGTGGCAATGGAGTTCTGGTTAAATTTTTAGAAGTTGTGTGGATCTATTGTATCACCTAACAGTTTTGTGGTACTTTAAAAATTAACCCATTAATTGTAATATAAATTGTTGTGGACTACCATGTACTTTGTCAGTAGTAAGTAGTTATTTTGCCATTTAACATGCAAGTCATATCATGTGCATACTGGTACAGATAGTCCTTGACTTACAGCAATTCATTTAGTGACCCTTTGAAGTTACAACTGTACTGAAAAAGTGACTTATGATTGTTTTTCACGCTTATGGCCATTGCAGCATCCCCATGGTTATGTGATCAAAGTTCAAATGCTGGGCAACTGGCTCATATTTATGATGGTTGCAGTGTCCCAGGGTCATGTGATTACCTTTTGCAACCTTCTGACAAGCAAAGTCAATGGGGAAGCCAGATTCACTTAACAACCATGTTATTATCTTAAAAACTGCAGTGATTCACTTAACAGTTGTGGTAAGAAAGGTTGCAAAATGGAGAAAACTCACTTAACAAATGTCTCAGTTAGCAACAGAAATTTTGGGCTCAGTTGTGGTCTTAAGTCAAGGACTAGCTGTAGGTCATCTCTAACATGCAATTCTATGTACGCCTGCTTATCTAGGTTTGAAAAAGTAAAATTATTAGCTAAATACCAAGCTAGCATTTCTTCAGTGAAATTGATGTCCTATTGTTAGAATAGCAATAGTAGGAAATAATAAATAAACTTAGAAGATATAAATTTTAGAAGGTGTACATTAGAAGATGTAAATCCGTAGAAGATATCAATTTCTCCTAAAGTGTATTTATGAGAAATGTAATTGTTTTCTAAAGACCTAATTAGTTATTTTGCATTCATGTAATCTGTAATCAGATGGAGCCAAAGAACTTGTTCTGGCTATGTAAACTGTATCTTTCCATTCTTTCTATTGCTTAGGATGTATTGAACCTTCTTTATTTCTGAAACATGTAGAACTCTCAAGATATTCCATTATTTTAATACTTATGAAATATTATTTTTTGAAGATCTTCTGAAAAATGTTTTATGGTTCTAGATTTTCCGTGTTATTCTCTATTATAATATATAGTCTTTCTGTGTTATAGTCTGCATTATATTAGGTATATTTTGACAAAAAAATGTATCCTGCAATATTATCATTAAAGAAAATATTTAAAAAAGCATTTGCTTTATGTAATAATTGTGGAGTCCTGCCAAAGTATTTAATTACTAAATTTCCATAAATAATTGAAGACAAGTAAATTGGTCTCAGACACAAATAGTTCAATGACAGTTCTTTTTAGAGTAGCAAATAAGCCAATAAACATTAAGTGCTTGTATTATTTATTCTTCTGGAATGGTTATACAGTATAGCTTCCTAAATTAATTATTGCTTTTCTTTTAGAGGAGGAAAAATGTATGGTTGTCATTATAAAACCTGATGCTGTTGCAGAAGGAAAAGTTGAAGAAATTAAGCAATTGGTGAGCATAAAAACACACATACAATTTTAAATGAGAATAGAAGGAATTTGCTAAATTGAATCCATAAAATTTCATGAATCCCCTGAGCTGAACAGAAGATACATTGTTATGTCAGTTTATTGTGAGCCATGCCAAAGCTTGTTAAGAGCCCAAGTAAACTGTCCTACATGGCAGTTTTGCTGCTCTTAGATGTATCATTGAATGACTGCTATGACATGGATGAGACACCTAAGAATGGGCCAAGGCTTTAATCATGCAGGGATTATTTTTATTTATTGAGTCCTTTTACCCCCTCCCACTCACATCAACAAATCCCCTTCTCTACTGTAAAAAGGGTATTTGATTAATAAAGCTCTTTCTTAATAGGGTAGTCTAGTTCAGACACTGGATACCCTAATACAGTGGTGGCAAACCTATGGCACGGGTGCCAGAGGCAGCACTCGGAGCCCTCTCTGTGGGCACGCACGCCGTCGCTCCAGTCCTAGGCCTTCAACTGGATTTTATAAAACCTTTTCGCTTTAGGCCTCCACCGCCATGTGCAAAAAAAAAAAAAAGGTTCAACCAGTCAATTTCAACTTCTCGCAGGAAAAAAAATATATTGCAAAGTTGGAATTGATTGGTTGAACTTTTTAGTCCCACCCAGTCTGCCGTTACCACCGCAGCCATGCCCACCCAATTGGCCACGCCCACCCAATTGGTCACACCCACCCGGCACTCGACGATGCATAAGTGGATTTTGGGTTGCAGTTTGGGCACTCAGTCTCTAAAAGGTTCGACATCACTGCCCTAATATCTGGACTATTTTAATATGTTTTCTGTAGCATTACCATGCATATGATTTAGAAGATATTATTGTACAGAATGCAGCAGCCAGATTGCTGAAATAAGCACCTTATTATGCACCTATTGGTGTTGAAGTTCATGCATTGGCTACATATTAGTTATTGAACCAAGTCAAGGTTTTTCTAAGGGGATTCAAAATTCTAATCATTATGTTGCCTCTTAAATCTACCAGACCTACTAAGATCATTGGAAAAGTCATTATTGTGACTTACTGCCAGATGTGACAGCTGCTTTTTAGGAATGCTCTTCTCTCTGGCATTCAGGAAGTAGCAGCCTTGATGTGTTTTGGCAGCTCCTAAAGTGCAGTATTGTTTAGGATCATTTTTGTAATGGACTTCAGTAAAGATATTGAATAAATAAGATAATTAATAAGTCATATATAAGGGAAGATGTGGCTGACTTTGAAAAACTATGACCTGATTAGTATTTAGATGAGAGATCACCCAGTAATTGTGAGCTGTAGGCTAGTGAAAAAAGAAGCTGGAAGAACAAAATGAAATTTAGTGTTAAAAAAAACATGTAAATCCAGAGAACTTTTACCTTTTTAGTGAGGTGTTCATGATAGTCTGTATCCAAACACACACACAAGTGGTAAAATCTTTTACAGTTTGACAAGTGACAAGTTGTTGTTATTACTATTATATTTATGGAGGTTGGTATTCTGCTACAAGGTCATGAAGAGCCAGAATGGTATACTGGTTAAAGCTGTTGGACTAGCACTAGGGAGTCAGATTCAGATTCACCTTCAGTTATGGAAACTCACTAGCTGATTTTGAGTCAACCCTACCTATCCCTTAGGAATGCTATTGTGGAAAAAAATGGACAACAGTATATATACTGATAGATACACACACACACACACACACACACAACATATATGTAGTATTATAAAGTATTAATATCATAAATCTAGTCTAATCAGTAAATAGCTTCAATCATTTAACCATAACTCATTTTACACTTTATTGAGAGGGCAGTTTAATGTTATGTTATCAGGAATGTAATCTTGGAGCCAAATAGCTGGCTCATTCATGCAGGTCATAGTTGTCCCAAAGATGCTTTTTCACGAGGCAACTGAACTTTCTTGTTTTTCTTTGAAGACATTTCGCTTCTCATCCATGTAACTTCTTCAGCTCTGCCTGGATAGTGGTCTTCAAAGAAAAACAAGAAAATCCAGTTGCCTTGTGAAAAAGTATCTTTGGGACAATGGCTGGTTATTAACAAAAAAAAAATTATTGGCTATTTAATTCAGTGTAAAAGGTTTAAAGTTTTCCCTTTATACTTCCTTATACATGCATGTTAGTCAGGATACAGAAAAAGTTCTTCTAGAGCACCAGAAAGATAAAACAAAACAAAAAAATAGCTACACTCTAAGTAATAGCTTATCAAATTTACCCCTTGCTCTATAATCCAATTGCTATTCAAAACTCCCCCAGAACTCTCCTGACTTTGGCTTTGAACTGTATTTTGCCAGTTCTCAGAATGTAGAACTTTGTCAAGCATTCTAATAAAATCATTGCCAACTTTAGCAATGGAAACTTTAGTTTCAGTCTCCATTTCAATGAGCGACAAAGATTATAACAATTTAAACACCTTCAAACACTGACCCTGTATGTCCATTTCCCACCAAGTATTAATTTAAATGAAAAGAATCTTAAGTTCTCATGCAGTACACGGAATATACACATTAAAAATGTACCTGTGTCCTACCTCCATATTAAACATTTTAGGAGCAGCATTCTTTGTGCAAAATCCAATGAATGTATAAATAGATAATTAAACATGGGAACTGATAACTTTCTTGGCACAATCACATTAACTAATAGTTTGCCTCTGGGTTTCTAACCATAGGAAAAAGGTTGGGTTGTTAGATGCGGGATGCAATAGAAAGAAAGGAAAAAAGTTTCAAGGGCATTTTTAATTCTAAGAATAATTGGTATCCCTGGTTTATTAAGGGATAAATTTCTTTTTTTTAGAAAATAAATTCCTTTAAGGCTTTGGTAAGATGTACATTTATTTAAATTTAGTTAACAAATTTCTTAAACTAAATAATTGGTTAATTAAAAAAACGTTTGAGAACTGAAACAAATAACCCATTTCCCCCTTTTTAAATATACTTGCATTTTTCTACAACTGAAGATTATTGAAGCGGGCTCCGTCATTCTTGCAGAAGAGAAGAAGATTTTAACTGATGAGCAAGTTAGGATTTTTTATGAAAGCAAATCAGAAGAGGTAATAAGCTCAAGAAGGTGGGGAGATAAGGGCACAGTTACTATTAAGATATAAAAGGCTTTCACTATAGAGGGAAGTATTGTTCATTGTAATTACTGAAAATATTTATGATATAAATTACATGTTAATATAGCTGTGAAAGTTCGGTCATATCATGCCTTTTAAATAACCCAGAAGTTAACACCATATGAATGAATTTCTCTCAGAGACTTCCTTCCCAATAGTGACTTAAAGTGTCTTCTTCCAGAATCATGAACTATCATTGTTCTGATATAACAGTAATGAGGACAAGCTTTCCATCATTTCAACAATGGATGGGTGATGTTAAAAAACATTATAATTCACTAATGTAGAAATGCTTCAATGCCAGAGCTAGAATAAAGATGTTTTGGTTCTTTGGTTTGAAAGTCTCTCTAGATGCCTTTCAGATTTCCCAACTCAGCATCACCAAAAGCAATTGTGTCAATTGAAAGAGAATTGGATAGAGACAGTTGGTGCATGCAGGTATTCTTGGCACCTCAACACCCCAATCAGGGACCAAAAAATATTTATGTCCTTTCTTTGCATGTCACTCTTCTACATGTCATTAATGTAGCCCTTCAAATAATGTAACATTTGGAAGGTAAACCTTTCTCATATTAATATAGCTTACAGCATCTACCAATTCCTTACCTATATTGATAGCATAATCATTCTCATTTCCAATATCTTGTCTTATAATATTGTTGAAGAAGCATAGATGCTGTTTGGGATACTAGCCTACTCATCAATTTCTTCTGACTATTTTATCCATACAGTACAATTCTAAAGTTTGTTTGGTCAAATATACTCCATTATACAGTATAAATATATATTGTCATCATTGGCTACAAATTTTAATTTTGATTTTCTTGTTTTTTATTGCTATACTGTATATGCTTCCATTTCCAGCTATGCTCACATTTTTGTTTATTTGTTTCAAATATCATGTATTTGATTCCCTGGCCTTTTGTTGCTAACTTGAGCGCTATAATCCATGGCCTCAGAGAGGTACGTAAACTGACTGCTTCCTGAATTGTTGAACTGAGAGCCACTATGCTAATCATAAAATATCTAGAATTTTTAAACAATCTTAAACTTAGAGTACTATTATAAACATTTCTTAGAAAATATCAGTTTACTTTCATACATACAGTTCTGTGTATTCAACCTACTTGTTCATCAATAGCCAATTATATATATAACAGATAACATGAACTAAGAATGAAAAAAGAATACTCTCTTTCATTAACATTAATTAATTTATTCTTTATCATTAACATTAACACTCATTCTTAACCAAGAACTACTACACAATGCAAATATCATATAACTAATCCATGTGCTAAAAGCTAAACATATTCTTTTCTATAACATATTCTACCCCTATATTTTCTTTCATCAATTGTGCCTTGCATCCTTCTTCCTCTCTAAAGTTCTAGTACTTTTGACTATAGTCATTGTTAGATATGAAGCACATAATCTGTTTGCTATATTTGATAGGAAATATTAATTTCTTTTGTGGTTCTGCTGACTCCAAGATGTCTAAATTAATTCTTATCTCTTAATTATAATGAAGTGGTTCATTGTAGTTAGCTCAATCATCCAAAGTCATAGGAAACCAGGTAAAGAAATTAGAAATTTTGAATTGTTATTTTGATGATTGGGCATTTTATGGTGAATATTTCAGGGGATAATTTTATCATATGAATTAGCTCAATTAGCTATGTCCTACTCTTTTTCTATTTAGAATAATTTTTTTCAGGCCATCCAGAAATGTTCCATATCGCTATATTTCCATGCCACTGTTCTAGCAGTAAGTGAAAAACCTTAAATAAAACAATAATAACATCACCACAATGTTTAAAATCCACACACAGACAAAAACAAAATCAACTTCTTAAAAGTAAAAAAACTAAATTTGAAGGGAGTTCTCCCATAAACATCTGTGTCTTCATTTTTTTCTGAAAGAAGAAATGGAGTCAGTTGAATACCTGGTAGAGATAAAACTATTCAGCTGAATTATTGTTACAGTAATTATTGTTACTCCTGGCACTGCAATGAGCTAAGCCTATTCTTGGAATATAATAAGTCTGTCAGCTGATCTTATCGTACAAGATGGTACAGTATTAGACAAGACAAACTGTAAATACTGAGGGCCTAAGGAATGTCAAAGTTTTACATTGGATCATCTGGCTCACAGACAATCATGTAGTGCTTTTGGATTTGGCTTTAACAATCCCATTAAACACTCATTTGAAGAAATGTAGGCCTGACATTTGTAACATGGGAAGAATGAGCTATTAAGCTGTTAAGAGGGAATTTTGAGAAAATTCCCTCTGCAATGTGGCATTTAGTTGTAATATGCTCTCTGTGTGACTTATGTTTAGCAGTCATGATCAAAGAAGGCTCTGAGAAAAGGGTAGATTAGAATGAAAATGGACTCTTGCAATTCAATCTATCTTACAAAGTTGTTGGGAAAAAGTAAGAGGAAAATCTTGACCTTCTGAATAAATGATGGAGAATTAATCTAATAAATAAACAAATCAATCATTCCTATTCAGAGGAGCTATTAAGTATGCTAGTTTGACATGTCAATTGTAGTCTGTTTGAAACAATGCAAGTTAGGGAAGCCTTCATTTTATAAAGTACTTCCATCTGATCTGTCTAAAGAATAGGATATGACAGTACTAGACAAGCTTTGATGGAGAAGGGCTGCACTTAATATCTGGAAAAAAGTTTAAGTGGCTGGAGATGAGGCAATGATATAAATGAGTAAGACCTGGATTTTTACAATTAAGAACAAATACTAATAAAAACATCAAATCATTCTAACTGGGTCCACAAAATGCTGTCTGAAGGTCCTGTTTAGGGTTACCTGATCCCTTTTGTGTAAAGGGGACTCTGAGGTTCATCTTTAGGGATGTGTTGAAGTATTTACAATGTACTTGGCTGACAAAATTGCTGAGATCCATTGTCAGTTGGAGACCAAGTATGGTATGCATTTACTAGGGATGCTTGGGGAACAACCTTACCCAGTTATTTGGGAAGAGTTTTATCCTTGGATGTAAGGAAGTTGTCAGGATCCTTGGGATGATAAATATATTATGTCCCCTTTTCAAGAAGCCAACACTAAACCCTGTTATTCCTGCTAACTTTTATCCAGCCTCCACCTCCCCTTTTTAGAAAAATGGTTGAAAAGAAGTTATGCTGCAGCTTCAGAGGATCCTGAGTGAAACAAATTATCTTAACCCCTTCTACTCGGGTTTCAGGCCCAGATAAAGGATAGAAATAGCACTGATCACACTTGTTGATGACGGGGAGCAGGCATGAGTAGGATGGGAATAGTGCATTCAATCAGGCTCTTCTTGACCTCATGGCAGCTTTCAATATCATTGATCATGGTTTTCTTTAAGGTTAACTTTGGAATTGAGTGTGGGAGACACAGTCTTGTGCTGGTTCACTTCCTTACTCTGGGACTGGTCCCAATTAGTATTGATAGGGAGTAAGAAGTCCAGTGCCTTTTTAACATCTATATGAAGCTGTGGGGATCTGGATGGGGAACAACAGGCTATAATTGAATGGAGTGATTGTATGTAAAAGGCTCTTCTCTATATGAGAGTTTACCATTTTTAGCCCTGGGTGAGATTGCACTGTCCTAAATGGAGCTGGTATATAATCTGGGGGTCCTCCTAGATTCACCACTGCTGCTTGAAGAGCAGGTGACAGTCATGAATAGAACAACTCAACTTTGTGTTGTACACCAATTATGTCCTTTTCTGGATCAAGAAGCCCTGGTTGGAATCTAGGAAGAGAGCCTTCTCTGCTGTTCCCTTGCCCTCTGCCATAGTAGGCTTCCAAAAGAATATTAAGACCTGAATCTGTCAATTGCCAGAGGGGTTGAAGAGTGATATGTGACTCTGGGGATGTATGCTGATATGAAAGTTACTGCCCCTGCTTTTAAAAAAAATTGTAATATTTTAATTTTAACTTTGTTTTTAATTCTACTTTATCTTTGGGGGGTTTTGATGTTTTTATACCATTTTCATGTTTACATTGTAAACTGCTCTGGTCACTTAGTGAGATGGGAGGTATAGAAATGTGTTCAACAAATAAAGAGTATAGAGCAAGATTTAGGAGCCAAGCTAGCATCAATATGTTGGAAGAGCAAGGAAGTGAAATTTCAGAAGCATCATCTGCTAGGAACAAAATTTTAAGATATCTTTTTAAAAAAGCAGATAGAGCAAAAATTCCCTTGCATGACATTTCCTGACTATCTAAAATCTCATATTTTATTATTATTTTCATTAACAGGTTATTAGAAAATTGCTAATAAATATAGTAATATTTTATATCTCATTATTAACAGGATGAATGCAGTGAAGTCAGCATATTTCTTGGTATTTAATGCAAAACATTTTTTCTCCAGCCTGATTTTGAAGACTTTGTTTCATATATGCTGTCTGCACCCTCCTATATTCTGATAATATCTGAAAGAAAGCATGGCCCAAGTATGCCTTTTTTACATGAATTGGAAGCAGTGGAAGAGGAAGAGGAGGAAGAAGAAGAGGAGGAGGAGGAGGAAGAAGAAAAGGAAGAAGAAGAAAAAATGAAAGAAAAGGGAGAATTTTTATCTGAAGCATGGAGGAAACACTCTGTGACACCTGTAATTGGGTATGTCATGTATGTTTATACATATGTATATATGAGAAAAAGATTTATTCTGCAAGTCCATAATTCACAATTAGTATCAGGCTGGATTCAGGCTTAAAACAGATCCATTTCAACCAAATGCATTATATTAGTCTAATGTAAATCCCATTAAGTTATTGAGATCCAACCAGTGGTAGGATTCAGTCGGTTCGCACCACTTCGGCAGAACCGGTAGCTAATTTTTCATTGCCCAGGCCCAGAATGGACTTCTGGAAGTGGCATCCATACAGAGAACCTGTTGTTCACATATTTGAATCCCACCACTGGATCCAACAATTTGTTCACTGAACACAATTTCTGTTGAAATTAATGGGATTTATAGCCTTGAATATCTTGTTGCCCAATCTGATCTAAGTTAGCTAAAATTGCCTGGTTTCATTCAATTACTTGCCTAATGGCTATAATTTAGACAGACTTTAAAGATTAGGCTCATAATATATTACAGGATCATTTTGAAGCTGAAAGAATTTAATATATTCAGGCTTTAATTGATTTTTGCAGAATTTATTATTTAGAGGTTATAGTAGAGAAGGCCAACTGTCATATCCCTGACTAGTCCCCTCCTTCCATCTGGAATAACTGTCACAATCCACCAAGTGCACAACTTTGAAAAGGATTCACATGAATTGGTGAACAAGGAAAATTAATCAGATAAAACCAAAATCAAACAGCCAGCTTGCCCCCACATACCTTGCTGCAGCTTTTAATATCTTTCAGAAGCTACTAGTGTCCACCTAGGTTTGTAAGAACTTATTAAAATAAAAGGAAAAAAGGAGGCCATGAATTCATATAAAGATTTGGTTTTTGTGTTGTGATGAATATATGCCCTGATGCCCTAATACAGTGGTTCTCAACCTGTGGGTCGGGACCCCATTTGGGGTCGATCGACCATTTCACGGGGGTCGCCAAGCAAGGCTGTCCGCCATTTTTTTGTCCGCCATTTTTTTGTACGCCATTTTTCCCCCTTTTCTGGCGGGTGCCTTACCTCCCTTGGACTGGGCCAGCTGGTGGTCGGCCTGCTCCGTCTCTGCCGCTTGCCAGCTACGCCTCGGCCGGCACAGGGGGCAGAACCACGCATGCACGGCGCTCCCGGGCAGGGAAAGTCCTCAACTTACGACCGGTTGGGTAGTCCTCGACTTACGATCGGTTTAGTCCTCGACTTATGACCGGTTTAGTCCTCGACTTACGACCGGTTGGGGTCGCAGCATTAAAAAGGTTGAGAACCACTGCCCTAATATAAAAGAGAGGGAGGGAGGAAGAAAGAGGAGGTAAACCAAAATTTATCAACACCGTAATGTGTATGCAGATATAATTATTTGAATAAATTTAGTAATTCAAAAACTAGAATGGCAGTTCACTAATTCATTTGGACCACTTCTAAAACAGTCAATTCATCAGAACGTTGAGATAATTTTCAGAGGGAGAATTTTTTAAATGCTTGCTATTCTCATATTTTGTGACAGCAAATAGTAAGCTTGGCTAATCTCATAAGCATAAATCAGTTATTACATTGTTTATGTTTCTGAATGGGAGACTATCTGGGAATCCCAGGCCAAAAGGCTAAATTGGGAAGTTGAAAAAAACACCTCAGAAAAAAGCAAAGGCAAATCATTTTTGTATTGTTGCTAAAGGACTTAAGGAAATATTTACTTTGTTCAGTATAATATGGTATTACCCTCACATCTCTTTTTTGCCTTTGACATATTATCATGCAATATTGGCTTCAGGATCTGAGTATTTAATTTTGAAGATATTGAAGATAAAGTAAGTCCCGTGTTAATATTAAATACATTTTTTTAGAATTATTTTCCTTTTTGATAGTTTGAAAGAGATGTTGCAAAACCAAGACCTGTTACATCACTGTGATATTCAGGATCGTGTTGAAGAAACAAGCAGGCAACTTGCCTTCTTTTTCTCTGATTTTTCCAAGCAAAGGAGTGAAAAAGTTGTTGAACGAACGGTGGCATTGATCAGACCTTCTCTTTTAAAAGAAAGAAGAGGTTGGTGGAAATTATTACAGGCACTTTGCACACAACTGAAATATATGGTACTTTGCTATTCTTACTAGGTTTTGATAAAAAGAAAGTGGAAGAACGGCAGATGTGATGGTGTTTTATGAGATTTGGTAAGAGCTGACAGTACTTTAGAGAGATGATTTCATGTGTCTGAGAAGTTACCTTTTCTAGCTTGAGGAACCTACTCTGATTCAAAGTCCTGTCACTTGTTTCTTTGTTAGGATTACACTATTTTCAAATGTATACATTGCAATTTTATCCCATCTTTTTACATTAAAAAACAACAGAACATACTTAAGCAAACAGATCTAAAGAAGTACACACTAATGTTGCTTAAAATGTGGTGTAGTTTGAAACATACAGACTTATTCTCTCTCTTTTTCTTTTTCTTTCGTGCTTGGGTATAAATGTGTAAGCTATAAGCCAAATTAACTGAAAGCTTAAAGGAAAACTACTCTGGAAAGCTCAACAGGAAAGTATTATGGAACAGCCTTTTCCAACATTGAAACCTTTCTGATTTGTGAACTAGGAAAATTCCCCAGCTACTATGGACATTATTCAGAATACTGGGGATTAATAGAGAGTGCCTGTTTTTTCAGAAGGCTATCACAGAAATCTACTGTGTATTTCAAATGATCATTTACACATGAATATTCTCAAGCAGCAAATATCTAACTGCACAATGAACCAGTCATTTTGCTATGGAAGATTTCTTTGTATTGTTGAACTTATATCCTGATTTTCCGTTCAGCAAAATTACCCATTATCTGTGTAATAATTTAAATAATCTTGTCTCAATCCATTATAGCTCTCTTTATTATTTAGTTTACGATTGTGATAAATCTATTTCCTCCATCAATTGCTTTCTTTTCAGTGTTAACAGGTTTACTCTCTCCAGGTATTGGGATGTAATTTAGCTGTTAGATCAGAAAAATGTATAGAACATGAAAGAGAATGTTTACACTGAAGCACAGAATAAGATTTGAGACTGAAATTGATAGGATTGTGAAGCTGTATCATCCCCATATTAGAGAAGCACCAGTCATTTACCTATATTTGTACATAGATAAAAGTAATGTGGTCAATATAATTTTTACTATGCAGAATCTATTCTGAATAGAATTGTAGAAAATGGCTTTGAAATAGCCATGCAAAAGGAAATCATCTTATCAGAAGAACAAGCTCGTGAATTCTACCGAGAACATGAAAATCAAGATTATTTTCCATTTCTTTTGGAACAAATGACCAGGTACCCAAGTTAAATGAATTTTCTACAATACAGCATTCCATAAGTAAATATCTTATTTTAGAATAGGAAATCATAGGTATGATAGTATTTTTTGTTTGGAGGTGTTGGGTGGGACCCCCTGATTCTCCTTTCCTTCTGCTGTAGCTGTCATGTGTAGGAGATGTTTACTGTTTCTCTTGATCCTGTTGAAAACATATATTATATGCAGAAGCTATGAATCCATGATGAGCATCACAAATCTGCAAGAATTTCTTAGAGCTCAACTTCCAGCACCAGCACCAATGGGCTCCTATGTGAATTTTGTTACTATCCAGGTTTACTTAAGAAGGGCAGAAATTCAACTGTTGGATTGAGGCCATCACCTTAACTGCTTTGGTCCCAGTCCTGGTGGATACACCTGTCATTGCCCAATGTTTGATTTCATCATGCAGTCACAATGTCTGTATCAATTTAATTTAGCAATTTTCAGTGATAGAACATGCACCAAAGACATTATTATAAAACTCTTGTGTTGAGACTGATAATCATTGTACGTATCCTGATCAATCATGAAATTCCAAATTAATTTAGATAAAATCTTTTGAATGTAAAGGAAAAATATTCTTAAGGCAAAAATTCTGTGAAGAATGTCTTGTTGTTAGTAGTAATTATAATTATAACTCATTATAGTTATAATGGAGAATTTTAGTTTAGTCATTAAAGAAGTTTAAAATAACAGAAATCTGTCTAAATATAATCAGTTCTGGTAAGTGTTTACATTAATGCTGATATCTTAAACTAGGGGTCTCCAACTCTACAGCTCATTGACCCTTCATGAAATTTGAGATCGTTCATTGACTCCCAGAAGATGTTTTATGTGAAAACAATTTTAACAATATCATTTTAGCAACAACTCTAATAAAGGATAATCTTATCAACCCTTCAGGTCAATATTTACTACTTTGGAGAATTTTGCCTTAAACATATTTGTATGGTTTTCCTTGTAATTGTAAATGTTTTTAATTTTATGAAGAAGTTAAACAAACAAACAAACAAATGAATAAACAAACAAGCAAGCTATATTTGTCTTGAACAGTGGGCCAACTCTTGCTCTTGCTTTGGTACGAGAGAATGCAATCCAAAACTGGAGGGATTTAATTGGCCCAAAGATAGTCCAAGAAGCAAAGGAACAATATCCCCAAAGGTAATCTTTTTTTATTGTAACAGTAGAAAACTTGTTTTATTTTCTCTGTTGAAATTATGCACTCTTGTGATGTTTATGACAATAGTGCCATCATCTGGACAGTATCTTTTTTTTTTTTTTTTAATTTTTATTATTTTTTATTATTTAAACCGACAAACAAAACAAAACAAAACATAATACACATATATACACAATATATATTTTAACATCAACTTCGTGCCAGTATTCTTCTATTTTTTACATTTTCCCCCTTATTCTTTTTTAAAGTATTTATCCTTATTGCCCCATTATTTCTTGTTTGCATTTTTCTTCCTTCATACATT
>NW_015386416.1:357406-359045 GCF_001527695.2 Protobothrops mucrosquamatus
TTCTCATTTTTCCAGAACTGTGCATATGTTATTCTAGCTGCTGTTATTATATGTAGAATTAAATACCGTATTTCTTTACTATATTTCCTGTTTAAGATACCCAGCAAAAAGATCTCTGGTTTCCAGTCTACCGGTTGATCTATTATTTCTTCAATCCATTTTTTTATTTTGGCCCAGTATTTTTTTGCAACTGGGCATGCATCTGGACAGTATCTTATAATACTTCAGCATGTTATTGCAAATTTTAATACACGATACAGAAATAACTTTGCAAGTGACACTTCTCTGTGGGAACTTCTCTATAGGAAACCACGTGTTAACTTAGAAGGCACAGATTTAATTTTCAACAATGTCATTACACATCTTTAAAAAGGACATTGCATTAATATTGTCCAAGCAGGAACTTACACTCATATTTACAGAAAGTGCAAGACAAGATGTGCAAGATTGTATCTATTTTATATATTACTGGCACTGAATTTTAGTGACTGAAAATGATTACATTCTTTTTTATATTGTTATTTATTAAGTTTGTATTTAATAAATATTATTTTTTATTATTCAGTGAAAAGTTTGACTTCTGAATAAAATAGCTTCAGTAACTCATTTATTGATAAATTTTGGATTGGTTCCCAAATTATTGAATAAAAAGTCACTCCAGGGTTGTCTCCCGTTATTTTTCAGAGAACCTCAGATTATCAAAATATGGCTTACAAACAAGGACCAGACCACAAGAAACATTTTGCAGAGCCCCTGAAGGGGCCATTTTTTCCCCTCCCTATCAATAGCAGAAGAGTATCAACATTCATTATACTAAGATTCACCGTTTAAATAAGAGAAACTGGTTATGGTTAAGAAGTATTCTCCACTGCATCTGTATTGCCATATGCAGAAACCCTTGAGGAATTACACTGTTCAACATTTATTATTGAATGAGATTTTCTGAACTGATGTTGAATTTTACTTAAGGCGATACCTACGGACAGATAAAGTGTAAAAACATCCCTCTACCACAAGACATTTGCTAATAATCACCAAGTTATTTTAGTTTCCTGCTGTTGATAGAAATGTTTATATGAATCTCAATTTTAACTTTAGGTCAACCCTGTGGTTGCTGTTCCAATCCCTTAAAACTTGTTTCAGGAGAAAAGTGATCTGTTCACCTGATGGTTTATTTTCAGAGTTTGCCCTGCCATTGCTTTCTTTTTTTAAGATGACAAGAAGCCTGGGGGCAGAATGTTTATCTGCATTTTCTTACTGAATCCTTATAGATACAGTTATTTTGCCATTTTTTATTTGTCCCTTTCAAAAGGAATGCAATGAGAATGTGTTGGAAAACAAAACATTGAAATAACTCTTGGGACAGTACTTTAACTGATTTTATTTGGCACTTTGAATGATGCATTGATCAAATTGCTTATTTCAATACTAAAGCATGCTTTGACCACTCCCTTTGACATTACGGATGCATTTTTTTTAATGTTATCTGTATCAGAAGCTGGCAAAGAAGGAAGGCTTGGAGGAAAGCTCATCTCACTCTGGAATTCATCATCCATCCCAAAGGAATATATATATATATATATATATATATATATATATATATATATATATATATATATATATATATATATATATATAT
>NW_015386416.1:360285-396221 GCF_001527695.2 Protobothrops mucrosquamatus
ACAAAGCCCCCACCCAAACAGAACACTCCTCCAGCCAATCAGAACACAGCCAACCCCCCATCCAATCAGAGCACAGCCAAGCTCCTTAACCAATCAGAACACCCCTCCACCCAATCAGAACACAGCCAAGCTCCCACCCAATCAGCTCAAACCCCACTGGCAGTTAAAAGGAAGAAACAGCTGCGATCACACACACTACTCCCAGAAGCACGAAGCTGAAGACACCAGCCTGAAGATGACGAATGTGACTTCGTCGAAACGTCGCCAAGACACTTCTAATTCTATGTGGGAGAAAACCCGAATAACTAAAGACCTACATACAAACACCCGCGAAAACCTCAGAAAACCTCAGAAAACAAATTCTTTGTCTTTTTTAATTTTCTGACTTCATTGTTCCAGTTTACGTGCTGAGTTTGCAGTCCATGATTCTCCAATCAATCAGCTGCATGGCAGCGCAAACATGAATGAAGCTACAAAGGAATTACAATTCTTCTTTCCTGTACAAAACACTATGGCTCTCATTAAACCCTCTGCTTTTGAAGAGAAAGGTAAGATTAATATTATGAGGTGTTCATATTTTTCTCTGTGCACTTAAATTAATTGCCTGTAAAATAAGTTATACCATTATAAAATTATTTCATCCCCATCTGCATATATCAACAAATCTCTTCCTCACACAGTAATGTACATAAACATATTCTCCTCACTCTACTTATCAGCAACAGTAAGAAAACGAAGACAACAGACAGAGGAAGAGGAGGCTAGAAGGAAAAATAAAATGGGAGAAAAGTGGGTGCCTAAAAAGCAAAGGGAAGAGGCAATTAGACAGATCAAAAAGACAAAAACAAAAGACACTGAAGCCTTGCTTAGGCATTATAGGTAGTCCTCGATTTATGACATGTCACACTGACCATTTCAAGTTGTGATGGACTTCCCCAAAGCTACCTCCAGCCAAGTTTTGAAATTCCAACAATTGCTCCTACCCCTGTGTTCATGTGATTGCATTTTGGGCACTTGGCAACCAACTCACAATTATATCCATTGCTGTGTCCCATAGTAAAAAACCATCCATTGAGTAAAATGTGTTTGCTTAACAATTGCAGTTTTCACTGAACAACAGTGGCATTCACTAAGTGACCCCAGCATTCACTTAACAATTACAGCAAAAAAGATCATAAAATTGTGTAAGGTCACATGGTGACCCCTTGACTGGGACAATTTATGGCTATATTTTCAGGCTCAGCTACAGTTTTAAGTCACAAACTAACTGTACAGGATTAACATTAACTAGGCAAGTAGCCACTCTCATGCAGAATGCTAACCACCAAGCAGAAGCATCTGCGGGGGAGTTCTTAAAACCTCAATATGGTAGCTTCATATTAAAGGTTCAGGGCTTCAATTACACCATTCTGATTGCCATCTTAAGTTTTTTACACACACAAACCCTCAATGGATGCTTCTGTTAACATATTTTCAGCACCCAAGTCTGTAGTACTGTAATGTTCATCTGCCAATTATTTTGTAACAGATTTTTTCCTTATTCATAAATGTAAAAGATCTCATTTCACACCATCATTTGGGAATAACACTTTCAGATAAACAGAGAAATTCTGCAAGTAGCAGAAAAATAAAGTTTCTTTTTGTCAGTTTTTACACATTTGAACATATTTCATAGTTCAATACTATACTATACAACGCTTTTAAGATTGAAATAATGAAATGTTGATGTCCCCCTCTTCTTTTAGATAAAATTATAAATGAAGTAAAAGATGCTGGATTTCTAATCTCAGAATTGAGAGAAGCACACATAAGTCCTGAAATAGCAGCACAATTTTATCAAGATCATGAAGATAAGCCATATTATAATCAACTAGTGGATTATATGTCAAAGTAAGTGCCAGTTTTTTTTTTAAAACAAACAAAAAACAAAAAAACAAAATTTGATGAAAGCACTGACTTTAAATTTGTCAAGACAATTTTTTTTTGCCAGTCTGGCATTAAGATATCAAAGAAACAGTTGATTTCTTTTGCATCATTTTAACAGAATAACAGAGTTGGAAGGACCTTGGAGATCTTCTAGTCCAAACCCCCTCTTCAAGCAGGAGACCCTATACCATTTCAGACAAATGGTTGTTCAAACTCTTCTTAAAACCTTCAGTGATAAAGCACCCACAATTTCTGAAGGCAAGCCATTCCCACTGATTAATTGTTCTGTTAGGAAATTTGTCCTTATTTCTAGGTTGCTTTTTTCCTTGATTAGTTTCCATCCATTGCTTCTTGTCCTGCCCTCAGGTGCTTTGGAGAACTCCCTCTTCTTTCTGGCAGCCTCTTAGATATTGAATGCTGCTATCATATCACCCCTAGTTCTTCTTTTCATTAAACATACCCAATTCTTGCAATTGTTCTTCGTATCTTAGTCTCCAGTACCTCCAATCATCTTTATTGCTCTTCACTGTCCTCTTTCTAAAGTTTCAACATCTTTTCGATTTCATGGTGACCAAAACTGGAGGCAATATTCCAAGTGTAGTGTTATCAAGGGATTATAAAGTGGTACTAACACTTTGCATGATCTTGATTTTATCCCTCTGTTAGTAGATGATCAAAAGGCTACTAGATTTTAAACAATCAGCACATTGAATTGATGAATTACGGTAAACTCTTGAACAAATGGAAAGTCTGTGATGAAGTCCTTCAAGGAAAACGTTGAAAATAAACCAATGCTTTGGTTTCAAAAGCACCTTTTAATCATCATAAGTTCTCTCTGCTATGTCATTTCCAGTGACATATGTTTCCTTAATCATATTACCCTTAATCATATTTAATCATGACTGAAAAAAATTACAATTTTTCCAGAGTAACAATCGAAACCAAAGCAGGAAAAATCAAACTCTGAATGCCAGATGTATATTTTTAAGTATTGGGCAACTACATACCTTGTCAAAAATTGCTGATCTCCCCCACATCTAATTATATCCATGCAGCTGATCTCCTGCCCCACAGAATATAGATAGCTAAGTAACTCAGAGTTCTCTGAGAGAAAAAAGCAATATTCTTCCTGTAGGCTGGCTACATTCACTAAGCCTGGCCACTGGCTTCTTCCCAGTATAGTATAAGAAAATGCCCATTCCCCTTGATTTCTTATTTGTTCAATAAGAACTGATAGAATTCTGATATGTTTTCACGTAGTTCTTTGACCCTTACTCCCAGTTTGTATTGATTCATGATTGTTTTTAACTCCAAAGTGCCATCCTGGTGAAGCCATGATACACCTAGTCTCTTTTCAGTCCTCTAGTAAAATAACACCATGGCAAATTCAGAATTAAAGTCCATCTCTTTTTTTTAACCATTTTTATTTACAAAATAGAACATGTTTTAGGCCAGTAGGTTCTACTAATTTTACTGCTATCCATACAGAAGCCTTCTTTCTCCTTCTATTTTTATTTTATTTACTTGATCGTCACCCATCTCAATAAGTAATTCTGGCAGTGTGCATCATAAAAACAATAAAAACTATAAATATATATTGCCATGGATGCTAGTATACAGTAATCTAGAAACAGGCTAGAAATATAATCCAGTCTTCATGATCTTATGAAAAGACAGCATCTTAGGGATTATCTTAATCTCTGAAGATTATTAATGTTCTTTATTATTGTTGTTAGTAATAGTATTATTATTATTTATTATTAATTAATTATGAAGACTACAAATATATTGTATACTTTTGAATGTTCTAGAGCAGTGATGGTGAACCTTTTAGAGACCGAGTGCCCAAAAACTGGTCCCGCCCCTGCTCTGCCCCCCATCCCCCACCCCACCTGCCCACAGGACCACTCACCGCCTCCAGGGCCCGCTGCAGATCGCCCAGGTAGCCCAGCAGCGCCATGGTGGTCATGCCCTCTGCCCGCGCCCTGCAGCATCAACTGTGCATGATGGAGTGTGAGGGCACAGTCTTGTCTACGCTGCCTGGCTGCCATGTCCTTGGCTGTGCTGCTCCATGTAGGCCACTCTCGAGGGTGACTCTCCTTCAGGGGGACTGCTGGAGAGGAGGGGGTCATGGGGGAGGCAAGGCTGGGCAACGGCACATGTGCCCACAGAGAGGGCTCCAAGTGCCACCTCTGGCACCTGTGCCATAGGTTCGCCACCACTGTTCTAGAGGGCAGAGGGCTATGGCAAAGAATGCATTTCTCCTAGCCTTGGCTGATAGGACTTGTAGCATGCTCAATTTGCCAGATCAAATTGGACAAGTAGAAAAACTAGGAAAAGATAGTTCTTAGGTAACACAACTCCAAGCCATGAAGGCTTTCGAAGGTGATAACCAGTGGTCTTGATTTGTACCTGAAGGTACACTAGCAGCCAGTGCAGCTCATGTAGCAGTGGTATAAAATATATCAAATATCTGACACCATTGACTACTACTCAGCCACATTCTGCACTATTTGAAGCTTCCAAATGCTCTTTGAGGGCAGCCCAATACAGAGCACAGTGCAATAATCCAAATGAGAAATCACAGGGGCATGAATGACTATAATCAGAGCCTCCTGATCCAGAAACTGGTGCAACTGGCACAAAACCCTAAGGTGTTTAAAGGCCTTCCTGATCACAGCTGCCACTTGTTTTTCTAGTGGAAGCTGTGTGTCCAAGAGGACTCCCAAAACCACTTGGAGCAGTGCCCCCGCCATCCAAGACCAGCAGCAGAAAAACTTTGTCATTGGGAGGCCCAAATACCCCAAAACATTCAGTTTTGCTTGGGTTGAGATGAAAGCCATTGCACCCATTGCATCCCCCTGTCCTCTCCAGGCACTGGGGCAAGACAGCCACAACATCACTCAGGTGGCCTGGGCTGAAGATATACAAATAGATTTCATCAACATGTTGATGATATCTCATCCCAAAACCGTTGGATCATCTCACTCAGTCATCTAGTGTAGATGTTAAATAGGAGAAGAGAGAGAATTAAGTCCTGGGGCATTCCACAGGTAGGGACCATGAACTCCATATCAACACCGACTGGAACCACGTCTGGAGGAAACTATTATGCAGGGGAAGGAGGAGAACAGTGTGACACAGTACTGCTCATCCCTAACTCCCAAAGCTAATCCAAGAGCATACCATGATTGGTGGCATCAAAGGCTACTGAGAGGTCAAGAAGTGCAAAGATGATTGCACTCCCCACTCTCACTTCCACTAGAAGTTATCAAAGAGGGAAATCAATGTCATCTCAGCTCCATAATCTGATCTGAACCCTGATTGAAAAGAGTCCAGAGGTTCACACTTCATTCAGGATCTTCTGCAGTTTCCATGTGACCACCTTTTCCACAACTTTCCCCCAAAAGGGGAAGTTGGAGACTGGATGAAAGCTCTCCAGACTTCGGTTGATCAATACCCCCTTCAGGAGAGGGCACGCCACCATCTCCTTGAAAATCTATGAAACCACTCCCCAATCACATGTCCCCTTCTGGGCATCCTTAATCAGCCAGGAGGGACACACAGATCAAACATGGCTGAACTAGCAGCTGCAAGAGCCCTGCCCACTTTCTCAGATGCAATTTGCAAACACATTCTACAAAAGCAGTGTTAAACCAAAAAAAGAAACAAGTGAAAAGGGAGCGAACAAAACAAGAATGCCTATTAATAAGCTTCTTTGATAACAATAATTTTTGTGTCCACCAAGTGAAGTCATTAATTTTTGGGTACTTCCAACAACTGTATTTGCAGGTGGACTGTCTTCACTCTCCTTTGATTCCATTTTGTCATCTTTTCAACAGTTGAGCAGATTAACTTCTGATTCAATTATAATGTAATATAAACAATAAAATTTTATGGAACTTGGGAAAGAGGTCATTTCTCCCTCAACGAAAACTCTTGTTTTATCCTGCCTCTCAGGGCCTGAGTTCAACTGCCAATCAGAATTCAGGCTTGACACTATTGCATCGCCTACTTAATTGCCCAGCAAAAGTAAACAAGCATGAAATTGGTGACATTTTCAGTAGGGGAAGGAGCCATATACAAACCATCAGGTGTCTGATTCTTTTTCTCTTTCTTGGGGAGGGGATATTTGTTTTTACAGAACTTGTGGCAGCTGGGTGGGACAATGTTTTTCATGTTTTATTCTCAGTACTGTTCAGTAAGTAACAATTATAGGCAATATAGAAATGTCTGATTTCAGCTCTATCCAGAAATTCACTTTTTAATTTTGTAGATACTTCTTTCCTAGAATCATGAAAACCAGAATCTGGTTGATAAGTCTTAGGTGCTTCTGCCCTGTAGGATATTCTTCTACTTTATAGCAAATACCAAGTTCTAGTATCATGAAAGTTTTGTAAGATGATCAAAAGCTCTGGATATTTTTGACAGTATTCTCTGATTTCTGTCATGTCTTTGGCATCTCTGTAGATCCCAGCACCAACATTTTGTCAGCTGTAGCAGTCCACATTACTTGCTTGCCTTCAAATAGTTTTGGTGCAGAGATTTCCAAATCCAATTGCCCAACTGGAATTTTTGTTATGTGACAAAAAGAGAACATTACTGAAGATAAATTGTATTAACTTTAATTGCATGATGTGATGTGATGTGAGCAGTTTTGGTTTTGCTCTGGCCACAATAACTTTTTGAAGAATGCTATCCAACATTCTCTTTTGAAGAACAGAAACAGGGAACTTCTTTTATCTATGGAGCATCTTCATATAATTGAATGTTCAGAGGGAAGGAAAGTCAGCAAAAATGGCACTTCTATTTCTAGCACATGATATGACATGATATAATAGGTTTTTATATACGTGGAGAACAGGCAGACTGACATACAGCAAAGCACAAATGCAAGCAGAGATGGACTATTAAAGAAGTCATATACTGTTACATAATGTATGTTTCTTAAGCCTTGACTTCTGTAACATCAACCTCTGACAATGTGAAATAGTCAAATAGACAGTGTATCCCAAATGGACTTGATTTCTTTATCTCATGCAGCATGCAGCATTAGTTATGTCAACTTAATGTTTTCATTGCAAAATCAGATTGTGAGCATCTCATAAATTGTTGGTTGTATTGCTTTTCTAGAGGCCCATCAATGGTCATGGTTCTAACTAAAGAAAATGCTGTGGAGGAATGGCGACAATTAATGGGACCAACAGATCCAATGAAAGCAAAAGAAACACATCCTAATTCAGTACGTGCTAAATTTGCAACTGATATTATGCACAATGCTGTTCATGGGTCCTCAAATGAGGAACATGCTAAAAAAAGCATTACCTTTATCTTTGGAGATATTGATTTAGAGAGCCTAAAGTACAAATACATTTATATGTAAATTTCAGAGATGACCTGTTATCAACAATATATGATCTGTACAAATTAATAAATTTACATATATCTTTATTAAATATCATGTTACTAATTAAAAATTCATAGGATCCCTTCAAATTAAGACTACTTCCTCCATTAAGAGTGTAATTTTAACTTATAATATCATCAATTTCATATAGAATATAAATAGGTGGCAGCATATTAATACCTGTAATAATATTATTAATAATTGGCACTAAATCCCAATACAAGAAAGGCAATCACAAATATTCAAACTGCTCTTGAAGAACTGGGAAGTAGAAGAGCTGATGATGTGAAAGAGCCTCAAATCAGGATATGGAATCAATGGATTCTAGTCACTTGGCCTATTGGTTAGAACAGAGAGGGACAGATGAGAAAAAAGAACGTGAGGTGGAGTTTTATAGACCATTTAGCCCTTATTGACTATTTCATCCTTACAAAATTGGAAGTAGTTTTTTTTTCATTATTTACTTATTTATTTATTTGATTTGTGTGCTGCCCATCTTTCCTAGAAGTGACTCTGGACAACCTACAAAAGCCAGTAAAGCATTAGAACAATAATGAAGAAGCTAAAATTCTCTGGGGTTTTAGAATTCAGACAGACAGGCATCTGCCACATAATATCCCAGACTTAATAACTGTCGATAAAAAAGACAAAAAAATCTAGATAGTGGATATGGCAGTACCTGGAGACAACCTGGAGATAGATAACAAATACAAAGGTCTACAAATAGAAATAGAACAACTATGACAAAAAAAACCCCAAAGGTAGTAGTGGATCTCTTACTCAATGTCAGCACCAATTGGGACTGGCCTTGTAGAAAAAAGCCAAACCAGTGCAAGAATGAGCCACCCAGCTCCAAAATTACAATTGGCTAAAAGGATATAATGGTACTGATGGTACTGAAGGCTGCTGGGAGAGCAAGGATGGTTGCATTACCTCCATTCCCTCTCTTACCAGATATCATGTGTGATCAATGTGATCAATGTCACTTCCATACCATAACTGAGCCTGAATCTTGACTGGAAGAGGTCAACATAATCTGTTTCATCCAGGACCAAGCAACCACCTTTTCTACCAACTTCCCTCTTGGAGGCTTTTTCAGACAGGAAGGAGAGGGATCTAATAGGTAGGTGGTTGCATTGACAGCATCGAGGATCCTGTCCACTTCATCAAGTCCAACAGAATCAAACTTTTCCCAGATAACTGGGCAAGACCTTTTCCAGGCATCTCACCTAGCTTTCACAAGGGCTTTTCTATGTTCTTTTTTTAATATAAATATTTTATTAATTGTCTAGTTTTACAGTCAAATGCTTAATAAATAATGTGTTGTCTGGGTCCATTAGTAATTCAGTGGTATATATTAACTTCTTCAGTCTAGATCCAATATTACACTGTCACATGTTTCCTCTCTTCTTCTAGTAGTACCTGTTTTCCCACACTAGGCAAATACAATTCTTATTGTTATTAATAAATATACAATTGAATATGTACATTTTTCCCATAATATCATTAATGTCAGTTTAGATAACTTTTCTAACCAAAACATATCTTAATTGCATTTGCACCAGTATCCTATTTTTGCTTTTTTTTTTTAATTTTAATTTCCCATCAGTGTTCAAAATGTCTCCATTGTTTATAATTTCAAAGTAAGTTATATTTGGGTAACCAAAAGCTTCCCTTATTCAAACTTCTTAGAATTTTCCTGTTTCCCTTCTCATACCAAAATCTAATATTCTAATTACAAATCTTATCTTTCTAGTTATGATAATACTTCTATTTCTATCAATTATTTATTCTCCACCATATTCAAACATCTAGTTAATAATATAATATCCCATCTGATGGATCAAAATCTCTATTTTCTTCAGTCTTACTATAGCTTTCTTCCTTTGCCAACTAACTTTCCAAGTTAATGCATTTGAATCATCAAGTATTTTTTCCTCTGTTTTTGTTTATATTGTTTGAACTAAGAAAGACCATTTGATTAAAGTATTTTTGGAAAAATGAATCCATTGATATTCATTAAACAGCTCCCTCCTTCTCAAATTCTCCACAGTTCTCCTAACAGCTCTATCTTCTATTCAATCAGTTCTTCTTCCTTTTCCTCAAATGTGTTCTGAATTCTTGTTTGGTAAGATGTCTTTTCCATTTTCGATATTATCACTCCGTCTTCTAGTTCTTCAGTTGTCTGAATCTGTTGGTTAGTTCCTTCCTTTAGGTCCTCCATCTTTGGAACTGCTTCCTCTAGTTTTCCTTCTATTTTCTGGGTGACTAGTTCCTTCTTTGTAGTCATTTTCTGGGTTTGTAGATTTAATTAGAAAATTGTTCTTTTATCTGCGTTATTTCTAGTCTCATCACAAGCTAAAGCAATAGTCTCTTGTATTGATTTTAACATAGAGAGAATTTCTTTCAGATCTTCATCCATATTTTCTTAGTGATATTTCTTGGGGACAGATATTAGAGATGGTTTTTTATCATTTAAAGCTGAGCATGGGCCATCCATTTCATTTTTTATAGGTGGTCTTTATAATAAAAATTGTTCATCAATCAAAGATTTGTAATCCAAAATATTCCATCATTTCAAACAATAATGTGTGTTTCTCCTGCAGGGAAATAGTTCCACAACGCAGCTCTGAAAGTCAGTTAATATTTATACTCATAATTCAGGCAGGCCAGTTTCAAAATAGTTCATTGTCTCTGCCACACCGATAAGCAGCCCAAAAAGCATAACAAATTGTAGTGCCATAATTCACCACTAGATGTCATTAGCGCAGTTTTCCAGCTTTTAAAATCCAAACTTATATTACAAGCTTTTCAAATCTTTTTTTTAAATAAAAGTTTCAAAAGCACTTTTAGTCCCCAAATTTTAATATAAGTATATTAATTCCAAATTAATCTTGTAATTTTCTCTGTTTCCCCCAGGTAATTAATTAGTTCACCACTTTTCTTTTCCTGAGGGAATGGGGTGGAAATTCCCCTTCCCTCTCTCATCGGGGAGGGTGCTTTGGGCAATTTTTCCCAGGAAAAAGTCTTAGAGTCATAAAGAGAGGATAGGGTCTCACCCAGTTTCATCCATGTTGCTGAAAAGTTGCTTGTTGGTGCTTATTTTCTTCCATTGTCAGCAGCTTCTGACTGGCTACACGAATGTAGCCAGTCTTTCCCCTGCTGGTTTGGAGGGCTTCCTCAGATCAAACAGAAGGGCCACCACCCTCCCGCAATCAACAAGGGTCCCCTCCTTAATTGTCACCTCTACAGGGTGACTTTTGATCCTTTCCAGGGTCCCCAGTGGGGCAAAATCAAAAGTGAAAGACGGAGCCCTGTCTTCCTGCACCTGTCTCACCGCAATGTCAAACTGTGCTTTTCTATGTTCTTAAAGATATTTTTTGTAGCAGTAGTTCTATTCATCCTCTGTTAAAGATGTCTGGATATTTGATATGAATTTTTTTTTCAAGGCCTGCAATGGTGGAGAAGAACAGACCACAAAAAATTGATGTTAATCTGTTTGAATGGAGATTTTCTGTTCAGCCAAGAAGTTGTCTTGGATAAGTCTACTTTTCCTCAAGATTAAACTAATTTCCAAGAGATGATGTGATGAACTAATTCCAGACTAGTTCCCTGCAATATATTAATATGTAAAAGTAGGGTGCTTTGTCTGACATGATTTATGATGGACATTCTCTCTCTTACCAGTCAGGATCAGAATCTTAAAAAGACAAAATATATGCATGGATCTGTCTTGGCTGATGACAGCCAGCTAGGTTTATGAAAACCAATAGAGAACCTTTAGTTTTCATTAACCTAGGACAGTGATGGCGAACCTTTTAGAGACTGAGTGCCCAAAAACTGGTCCCGCCCCTGCTCCACCCCCTGCCCTGCCCCTGCTCTGCCCCCCATCTCCCACCCCGCCTGCCCACAGGACCACTTACCGCCTCCAGGGCCCGCCGCAGATCGCCCAGGCAGCCCAGCAGCGCTATGGTGGCTACACCCTCTGTCCGCACCCTGCAGCATCAACTGTGCATGATGGGGTGTGAGGGCAGAGTCTTGTCTACACTGCCTGGCTGCCATGTCCTTGGCTGCGCTGCTCCATGTAGGCCACCCTCGAGGGCGACTCTCCTTCAGGGGGGCTGCCGGAGAAGAGGGGGTCGTGGGGGGAGGCAAGGCTGGGGCAACAGCATGTGTGCCCACAGAGAGGGCTTAGAGTGCTGCCTCTGGCACCCATGCCATAGGTTCGCCACCACTGACCTAGGAGCTAGAACAGAGAATGCCTGGCCTAAAAGCAGTTATTATTGGAGGAGCTGTATTTCCAGAGCTTCATGCAGAGCAGTTAAGTCAACTGAAGCACATGAAATCAAGATGTATCTTATCCAGAGGGATAACATATTTTAGAACTTGAGGCAGAATGCCATGAAAGGTTCTTCTTAGCCCTACCAGTAGAAAGCCTGTGCTGCTTTTTTTTTTTGGTGGTGGTCATAGTGCTCTCCCAAATCTGCTACATGAAATAACCTCACTGCCCAACAGAATTACTAATCAATTCTCTTTTCTTAATGATTTTCAACCTATGCTTTTCTGAGATATTTTGGAAGACTTCTTCTAAGATAAATACATTGAACACATGGTCTGTGCTGGTCTTATATCATAAATTGGACATACCTTGCAATGTGTATAAAGTTTACTTGTGTGGTGCTTGAAAAAAAAGACATATACATCCAAAATGACTAAAAAGGACATATCTACACAAATGTATATTTCAGTGTGCTGTATTCTCTTTAAGAGTGTATTTCTGTATATATAATAGTGATCATTCGTGTGTGAATATGAATACATACACACAAAACACACACACACACAGAGAGAGAGAGAGAGAGAGAGAGAGAGAGAGAGAGAGAGAGAGAGAGAGAGAGAACTATAAAGAAAGTTTCATTTTCCCTCAAGCTAAAATTGTTTAATTTGCTATGCAAACATTTAAAATCTGAAAATAAATAAAAATATGATTATAAAATTGAGCTATGTGGTGGCATGTCAATCAAGGTTGCTTATGTGTGAAACAATAGTCTGAATTCTATGATGGCAATCATGTGGTTTCCTCTAATTTTAAGCACATGATTTCATTTTAGAAATAAACTATCAGAAATAGCAGTGCTCTAATCATTGGAGAACTTTACACAAACCATTAACTTATTAGAAAGAAATACAGTATAGTAACATTTATTAAAACAGAAATAAACTGTTTAGATGATTATCTTACTTTTCCCCAACTAGATTCAACAGACTTTCAACAAAGTATATTACAATGCTTAAGAAACATATGTCACTGCATGAACTCAGGTCTCATCTCAGATATTTAGCATGGAAGAAAAAGGTTTGGGCATATAGAGCAGAGCAAGGTGACATAATACTTGCTGCTTTAATTACTATTAACATTATTTGCTTCCTTTCCCCAGAGCAGTTTAAACATTAATTTTTCTTTAAAGCAGAAAGAGGATGCCATATTTTCATTTCCTTCTTTTTGAGCAAACAGAAAATGGTAACTAAAAGGAGAAGTCAACACTTAACAGCCTGTGAGTGTGGTGCATTCCCCACTTCCAGGCAATTAATATCACACATAACAGAACAACATCAAGAATTGTCAAATCAACAAAGATGAAAGCTAGGTTTATCTTATCAGTAAAAAAGACACATTGTGGCAGTTGTTTATAGTCTTTATGCATTATTTATAGATAAATGTGTTCAATAACAGACAACAAACAAACAAAATACCTGCCCTAAATGTATTCTGCCATTGCACAAGATTGAAGGTGATTTTGACAATCACCTTCAACTCTAAACTTAATTCTAATGCATATTTATGCACAGCTAAACGATTTATTCATTATTGTCCAGGATTTTCAATGAGGGAAAGTTCATTTCTGAACTTGCCAGCACTCCAGTTATGGATTCCTAGTTGTTATTCTTCTATGAAGCACGTGTATTACAATCTCAACAAAAACTCAGATATATGCAAGTGAGCCACTTTGAATTTCACCTTAATGTAGTACCAGAAAAATATACTAAATATGTGGCTATGGGAAGCAAAGGTCCTTCACATATGCCATTCTTCAATTAATATTAATCTGATTGTGTGATTCTTAGCAATTAAATCATAATTCTTCAATAGGCAGAGTTGCATTCAAATATATTACCCCAAATAAGCTTGAAGGGAATTAGTATCAGCTTCAGGTATAGTACAATGGGTATTCAAAAGCATCCTATATTGTAGATATTACTGCATGCTTTTTTGCACTGTATTTAATTGCCCTAATCCAATTTAATTTAGGAGATGGGAATTTGGGAGATGAAAATATTTCCTCCATTTTTAAAGTTTCATCTTGTTCACTTGAAAAATCCATTCCATATACAAAACAGAATATGCTTGCTAAAAAAAGTGCTTCCCAGTAAAATCAATGGGATATGCCAAACATGGAAGAGAATACATATCTACATCTTATTATTGTGAGACCTGTAGAAGAGGGTAAATTAAAAATAAATTTAATATTATATTTCACTTTTGCTAAATTTGTTTCCCATTTTTATAAAATACATTGAGACATAGTTGTGAATTTGCCTCTATATTTTTAGTTAGCAAAGTTTTTGTTTTAATACTCATTTTTAATAAATCTACATGTGACAAGTAAGTTCAAGTTTTCAGTTTGGTAGTAGTAGATTTTTGAATGAATGGCTTTTTATAAATGTGAAAGTATAACAATATACAATATAACATTGAATACTTATAAACAAAAACAGTTGAAGTAAAAAAAATAGAGCATGCTTTATAAAAACAAGCCCCCTTACATTACTTTGCCTTATTCCTTTGTAAGTGTATTTAGGATAGCAGCCTTATATACTTTTGCCTCAGAAATCTGCATATAATTCAATGACCCAGTGATATTGCTTATGCATGTTTGACAATAAAGCCACTGTATTGTATTTTTCTTGTGCAATGAAGATAGGATGAAGCACAAGAGCAGTACATGGCATCTCATTCCTACACTCAGTGAATTTCTTCAAGATACTAGGCAAAGACTCTTTTTTTGCTAGCATTATGATAAAATACTAGATAAATGCCAGAACAACATACTGCTCTTCTGCTATGGCAGCTATGTAAAACTATTCTTAGTACTGGAAGCACATTGGCATACTAAATTCAGAGAGCTACTAAGAGCCTTGTTGATCAACTATGACTTGCAATGCTAAATGTAGGCTGCAACATCAACTCTCTCAGTTATGTGCTTTTATTTATTTTACAAATAAACTACTGCAAATAATTTGCAACATGAAATGTTTAGGTTATGGAGTTCAACAAATCATGTGCTTCAGACCAGCTTGTTGGCTTTGCTCCAAGACAAAAAAGGTGGGACTCATATTTTTTTAGAATTAATTTCTTTCTGGTGATTTCTGAGCTTATTGGTCTTCTTGGAACTGGTGAGCACAGAACTGCTTTTCTTTAAGTTTTGTTTTGGTGTCCCAACATGACCAGCATTTCTGGAATTCAGGTTTCTGTTAGAGGCTGCTTGTAGTTTCTGTTCTTGAAGTCTCTGTTCCCATCGCTAGGAAACATAATGTAAAATAATGTTAGCATTCAGAAAACTTTGGATGCACTGGAAGCCATTCCTTCATCTAATCGTGGATATTCACTATCAATGAAGCACTGAGAATAGTCCTATTACTTATTAGAAAAAAAAGTAAATGCATTTAATTTCAAACTATAAAACAAAATAATTTGCACTTTCCTATCCTTACAGAAATGTCTAACTTAGCAGCACTTGGCAGTTGATGCTTTGTAAAATCGTGCTTCCATAAGAATAGATGGTCTCCTTGTGCACTTCTGGAACCCAGTTCTTGTAGTTGGTTGGACAAAAAGGAAAGCAGACAGTAGAGCCAATCCTATCAGACAGGAAGGCAGGACAATGGCACATATGTGAAGGATGATTTACAAGGCATCTTGATGCATTTTTTCCCTATAGCACGGTGTCAAACTCGCTGCGTCATGTGATGTGTTGTGACGTAATGCGACTTTTTTTGCATTGCTGGGGCTGGGGTGGGTGCGCCGTCCACATAATGCAACCGGCCTGTGAACCGGCAGTTTGACACCCCTGTGCTATAGAGATACATCATCAGGCTCTCAGTCAGAGAACAATTTGTTCTACATTCAAGTGTTCTAACCTGTGTTATAAAAACCCTGCCATACAAATGTATTCTAGTGCACTATATGTTATTCTTTCACTTATTCAGTTTTTCTTTTAAAATAATATTTTATATCAGTGGTTAAACCTAGCGAACACTTTTATATATTTTAAATATTCCATTTGTTCTTTCAATTCATGAAAATCTTAGTCTATGGGCTGGGGTAGGGGTGACATTATGACTTAGGGCTAAAACACTGTTAAATAGTTCTTTCCAAAAACATATTGCTCAGTGGGGGTAAAAATGGCTTTTTAAAATTTTATTTTTCTGCTAATATATATGCAAAGTGGTTTTGAAGAAAAATTCCAGAAATATAAATAGTTAAATACAAAAGGGAAAAAAAATTCCCCAGAACACTTGGAAAAAGAATTGGATCAGCCTGCTAAGGAAGTGGTTATTACAATACCTCACCCTAAAATCCTGTGGTGCAGAACGATAAACTTCAGTATTATGTTCATAACAATAATAGCTGATTTGTATACTAACAGGACTTATGCAAATATGCTCCTAGTATGGTTTCTTGTAGACATGCGCTTAACTAACTAAGCATAACAATAACAGTATCCAGTGTTGAAAATGCTGATGCATCATTCCAGAATTCTATCTATATTTCTAATTATATAACATCACATATGAATGAATTTTTAAAAAATTCTATGAGAATTTGTATTTCTCTATTCTTGCTCACTTTGATCCTGGGATATAGGCTAGCATACTTCTTGCTATTATGCATCCCATCCATTCTATATGCTTACAAGAATATGTTCTTACCTGAAACCTTTTGCTTAATGGAACCTTCCACTTTTCCACTGAGCACTCATCAAGAAGCATCAATCTAAAATAATTGCATAACTAAGAAGATCAGAATAGAAATATATATAAACTTCATCCCATTTTAGACATCAGATTTATTACCAGCAGTTTAGATAGCTTTAAAATGTACAGGTAGTCCTCGACTTAAGATCTCAATTAAACCAAGAATTTATGTTGCTAAGTGAGACATTTGTTAAATGAGTTTTGCCCCATTTTACAACTTTCTTGCCACAGATGTTAAGTGAAATCACTGCTTGTTAAGTTAGTAACATGGTTATTAAATAAATCTGGCTTCCCCATTGACTTCCTTGTCAAAAGGTCACAAAAGGTGATCATATGACCCCAGGACACTGCAGCCATCATAAATATGGGTCAGTTGCCACAAGTCTGAATTTTGATCACATAATCACGGGGATGCTACAATGGTCGTAAGTGTGAAAAATGGTCATAAGCATTTTTTTCAGTGTCGTTGTAACTTTGAATAGTCACTAAATAAACTGTTGAAAGTCAAGAACTACCTGGCCAACTTCATAGGGGATCAGTTACCATTGGCTGGCTGCTTATATTTCCTTACATATGAATAGTATCCTATAGATTAATGTGTTTAATACTAGTTGTTATGGAACAGAAGAAAGAAAATGTTTCTGCACCAAACGTGTAAGATTCCTGTATTTCGGGGTCCCCAATCTCTGGACTGTGGCCTACTACCAAGCCATGGCCTATTTACAACTGGGCCAGGCAAATGCCTGGGCTGCACATGCACACGTACACGCGTACACACACGCACACGCAGTTCAATTTGGCTGAGTGGCGAGCTGGCCATATGCATATGTGCACAAAGCTCAACTTGTGCAAGTTGAGCTGCATGCACATGTGTGTGTACACTGTCCTGCCGCTCACCCAAGTTGAGCTGCAGCCCGGTTCCCCTCTCCTTGTCCCCCCCACCGGGCCACCAAGCTGCAAAGATTGGGGACTGCTGCTGTATTTGGTTATCACATACATAACCCAGAAAACTGGGATAAATGGTTTTTTAACCTGATTTATCAGGACTCTTTGTCTATTCTTATTTTGTATGACTTTTGATTTCAATGCCAAAGGAGTGAATGGCAGGCAAAAAAGAAGTGCTTTGATGGTTTATGGCTAGAAGAATTAAAGAACTGTCCCTTTCTTTTCTTAATCCTTTAACACTAATGTTAATAGCAGAAAGCATTAATCATGCCACCTTTTGAGTAATGTAGTTTCTGTCCTTGTAATGGGAAATGAGAGAGCTTTAGAACCTGGAGATCCAAGGTCTCAATTGATATGTGCAAGGTCCACGTATGTTTTGCTTTTAGTGCCAGATAATCAGCAGTGAGTTAAAAAAATGGCAAGAGTTTTCATCAATGTAACAATAAAAGACCTTCAGAGCATCACTTTCACTGCCCTTGGGCTACTTTCTCTACAGTGAAGAGAAGTGAGAAATCTATAATTTTTTAAGGTTTGGTTATTGTCACTGGGACTTACTCTTTAAATTTCTCTTTAGCAAAGTTTTCATTAGTAAATATAGTTTGGTGAAATAAAAAGAATATTTATATACTGCATTGTGCAAAACAATTTACAAAAAGTACTTCTGGGATCATGAAAGCAATTATCAATAAAAACACCAATTATATGCAGTTTTATATTGTATTAAACATTTTAATAATATGGAATATATATAGTATATAGACCAATAATATATAGAATTATTTAAAATGCATTAGTTTGCTTCTACTTCAAGGTGTTGGTCATCATCTTCAAAGCGCTCCATGGCATCGGACCTGGATATCTCCGAGACCGCCTTCTGCCGCAGATTACCTCCCATCGGCCGGTACACTCCCACAGAGTGGGTCTCCTCAGGGTGCCGTCAGCCAGACAGTGCCGGCTGGCGACCTCCAGGGGGAGGGCCTTCTCGGTGGGAGCTCCCACCCTCTGGAACGAACTACCCCCAGAGATCCGGGTGATCCCGGATCTCCCCTCCTTCCGCCGCGCCCTTAAGACATGGCTCTTCCAACAAGCGGGATTGGCCTAGGGGAATTTTTAGTGGGGTTTTAAGAGTAATTTTAATTGACATAGGCCACAGCAAATATTTCATTTTAATAAGGTTTTAAATTGGGTATTTTTATCTTTGTATCTGTTTTACAAGGCTGTCAGCCGCCCTGAGTCCGTAAGGAGAAGGGCGGGATAAAAATTAAATAAATAAATAAATAAATAAATAAATAAATAAATAAATAAATAAATAAATAAATAAATAAATAAAAAAAATACTGGAAATTGATTTCAGAAATCATTTAGAGTGAATTGATTAGTTTATCAGGCACCTAATGGGATCCAAAAAATTGAGGCTGGATTAGATTCTAGTTCAAAGTTATAAAATAGTATAAAACAGTATTATTTGGAGATTGTTTCTTTTGATCCAGTAGATATTTGGAATCAGTTTTGATACAAATCTCCCCAAAGCAGTGAAAGCTCAAGGTTTTTATAACATATTTCATCATCACTGTTTTGCCTTGAGCAAATTCTTTCTTTTAGTTCTAAGTTGCTGGGCTGTCACACAATCCTAAAAGAGTTGCTGCAGCCTTGTTTATTTAGCAAAGTGAAACACAGGCCATAAACTATCAAGGAATGTTTTTAATCTTTCTCAACCTATTGTACCCAGTTCCCAGTTAGGAAACATAGTTGGAGAATGCCATTTTGGGAAAGACCAATGGGCTTGCATATTCTATTCAGTTGACTCGTGATTGGATAACTCAACCTTAATCTACATGTGAATCTGGGTAATATGCTGATTTGCTTGTGCAGTTATTGAAAACATTTTTTAAAAGGTTTCTATCTTACAACACAAGCAACAGGCAACCTAAGCCCTGCCCCAATGGCTCTGGTTCAACTTAAGGTTTCCACATCCTTTAATCCAAGACCAAGACCCACAATGTAATCACAAAAGGAGAAATTGTGATAGAAACAAGAATGTGGTATTTTCTTCAGCACTTTTCCAAGTAAGTGACCGTTACTTTTGACATTTTTAAAAGCCACTGTAACTCAACCTCTGTTTATATATGGCTGAGTTCAATGGGAAACTCAATGTTTTGTTTTTACTGTCTTTTTCAAATCTTTTGACAAAACACATAAAATTAAAACCTCAAAGACCTTTGGAAATATCACTGGCAAGTTTGTTTCATGTAATGTAGAACTCTTTCTAATCCATTTCCATTCCTGACCTTAATTTTGAAAACATTCACCCTTTTGTATTGATAAAATATCTCAAGATTAACCAATATTGTGCTTATTACTTTACAATCCCTCACCCATTTCCCCTCCCACTTCTTTCAGAATCAAAACTCAGAAGTTTAACCTTTTCTTAATTTTTCAAAATACATCTTTTTATTGTTTCTTACCTTCATCTTTTTTAAAGCAGTAATGCACTCACACCTACGGATGTGGTATTTGGATCATAATGCCTCATGCTAGAGACTGCTGCTCAGGGCTTATGATAAGGCATTATTACCAATGCAGCCTTATAAACTGATTCAAAATGATCTGCTGAACATTACAGCTGAAAAAAGTTTTGAATCTAGGTCTCAACAAGTCCACCTCTGTAGTTTCTACAATATGTAGGTTTTCTGGTGCATATATGTCTGGTGCATATATGCAAAGTTATGTGCATTCATTTTGCTGAAAATCTCAAACAAGTAATGAATACAGTTTGCTGTACACCATCAGTATAAAATAGTTGTGCTATAAATCTTAATATGGCTTCCTTGTTGTTTTATCATCACTTACCTGGTGTGCCATTCATAGCACATAATGAGTACAACTTGATTTGGCAGAAGAGGTGGACATTGGCAAGAAGAATTAGTATATAGAGGAATTAGAGCACGAGGAACTGGAGTCAAAGATTTCAAAACATTTTTCACATCAACCATTGTGGTTATTTCATTGCAATTTCTTCTCTCCACACTCTTTATTTTAGCATGAATAACTGCAAGAAGCAAAATAATGGAAAATAAGTACAGAGAAACATACTGAAACCTGCATCTGAGAAATATATACAAAGGTTCTCTACCCAATACATTTACCAGAGTGATTGTTCTGCTGAACTCTGGTGCTTTTGTGAGCCCATCAGGATGCCCTCTTTTTTCTACTATATTCAAGCAGGCAGGCAGGCAGGCAGGCAGGAAGACAGGCAAGCAGGCAGGCAGGCAGGCAGGCAGGCAGGCAGGCAGGCAGGCAGGCAGGCAGGAAAAACCATTAAAATACTGTACATCTCCTCTATAACTAATCTTTATGTATAATGTGAAACTGTTACTTAGTTCAACAAAGGATAAGCATTTTTGAAAACAAATGAGATTTCCAGAACTCACATGCAGGAGTTGTTTTTCTAGTCATAAAAAAGTATAACATGTAATATGTTTGAGCAAAGACTCCAACTGAAAGTTGTTATAAATAGCACAAACATTTCCTTGGACCTACTAATATTTAAAAGATAAGCATATGAATTTGTTTCTTTACTAACACTTCCCTATAAGCCAAACTATTAACCAGACAATTGTTTGTACTAGCAAAAATTGGGAATTTTTAAAAGCAGTTTGAGGACCAAATGCAAGACAATGGCGATCAGCTTTAAAAATACTTTAACATTTTTACTCTGGAATATGCATCCCAACTGATGCTGTGGCAACTGTTGATGCCACTGCTTAAGACACAGGAAAGTGATCATTTGCAAAAGAGGGCTTTCTCAGAAATGACTACAGCTTGTGGAATGACCTCAGTTGGGAAATGCATCAAGCCTACACTTTTGGCTCTTTGAGAAGAACAACTGACATAAAATTAACTATCTGCTTGTTAAATCAGGTATCTTTCTTCATGGAGAGGGGAGAGTGATTGAAATTGACACATAGAAGGAATATGGGAAATAAGCAACAACTCCAGTTCAGCCTCCCTCCTTGTTTCCTTGACACAGTGATAAGGAAAACTAGAGGCTTTACATTAAAGATAACTAGATAATCTGTGACTTGTTGGGTCATTTCCCCCGCCCCCCCAGACTTACCAAAACAGATCAACAGAATTATCATGGGAGTGCAAAAAAAGCAGTGGGAATGGGATTGACTTCTGACTTCCTACCAGCTTTCCCACTGGCTTTCCTTGTAGGAATCATTCAGGGAGCATTGGAAATGATAATAATAATAATAGTAAAGTTGGAAGGGACCTTGAAGGTCATCTAGTCCAACCCCCTGCTCAGGCAGGAAACCCTATACCATTTCGGACAAATGGCTGTCCAGTCTCTTCTTAAAAACTTCCAGTGTTGGAGCATTCACCGCTTCTGGAGGCAGGTTGTTCCACTGGTTAATTGTTCTCACTGTCAGGAAGTTTCTCCTTAGTTCTAGATTGCTTCTCTCCTTGATTAGTTTCCACCCGTTGCTTCTTGTCCTGCCTCCAGGCGCTTTGGAGAATAGCTTGACTCCCTCTTCTTTATGGCAACCCCTGAGATATTGGAACACTGCTATCATGTCCCCCCTCGTCCTTCTCTTCATTAAACTAGACATATCCAATTCCAGCAGCCGTTCCTTATATGCTTTAGCCTCCAGTCCCCTAATCATCTTTGTTGCTCTTCTCTGTACTCTTTCTAGAGTCTCAACATCTTTTTTACATCGTGGTGACCAAAACTGGATGCAGTATTCCAAGTGTGGCCTTACCAAGGCATTGAAAAGTGGTATTAACACTTCACGTGATCTTGATTCTATCCCTCTGTTAATGCAGCCTAGCACTGTGTTGGCTTTTTTGGCAGCTGCAGCACACTGCTGGCTCATATTTAGGTGATTGTCCACTAGGACTCCGAGGTCCCTCTCACAGTTACTACTATTGAGCAAGGTGCCACCTATGCTGGTGCCACCTATGCAAGGTGCCACCTATGCACCTTGATAATCACATGACCATGGCTGAACTGAAGCAGCTACAACTTTGCAGAATTTCAATCCCATGGCAGCTTATGAATCCCAGATTTTGGACACATTCTGTATGTTAGTCCATTTAATGCACACCAATTTAAAAATGGTTCTCCTAATGATGATGATGCAGTTTCACCCAATTGAAGATTATAAACAATCAGATAGAAGTGTTTTGGAAGGATATAGAAATATTTCATAGAATAGTATAGAAGCACAGAGGGTCAACACCACCTTTACTTTTTTAAATAAATTGGTAGATCTCTGCTTTGATATATCTTACTGTAAGCTTATTGGTATCAAACAGGTGGGGGGGGGAGAAAGGTGGCAGGCATGTAAAGAACCCAAGATACATGTTGGAGAGAAATGGTTGCAAAGTGGGCTGGTTAGTGATCAGTAGAAAATAAATGTATCTCTTTTCTATCTTCTTCTGGACACTTCTGGACTCAGGAGCAGCAGGTCAACTGACCTTAGCTCTGAAATAATGCATAACAAGACATTGTAGATGTTACATACCTGGAAGCAGCAAAGGAGAATGTCAGCTTAAAGGGAGAAAATACTACTATAACTGATGGTTCCTCTCAAAGAAGTGTGAAATCCTTCCTTCCTTCTCTCTCTCCCTCCCTCACTTGTGCTATGAAATTCAGATGATGGTATATTTTTCCTCATTTCCAACCACATTATTATATTTTTCCATCTAAAAATGAATTATTTAAAAACTTGTCTTCCCTCTCAAAAACATTTTGCTCAAAGATGGACTATCTTAAATATATAAAAGATAAAAGAAATTACAAATTTAAGGAAAACCAAAACAAAATAAAAAATAAGGCAGCACAATTTTATTTTCTTGTGTGTGGGGGGGGGAGTTTGTTTTGTTTTGTTTTGTTTTTTACTTTCAGATTCTCTGGATGGATAATTAACGGGTCCGATTTTATCTAGCTGAAAATCCCAGCACTTCCCCCTTAGAAGGGGGGGGGAGTTAGTAAATCTTGCTCGTTTTGCCTGTCTGTAACCATGACCACCACCACCATCACCACCAGTTGCGGGTTTTTCTTACCGTAGGTGTAGTTTTTGTTCAGATAAATCGTCAGCGTGGGTTTCACCTTCTTGCATTTGCAGCGGTCTAGACGTTTTTTAGAAGCAGAGAATGTGAGAGAGAGAAAAGAAAGAGGTGAATTCCCAGCAGAAGTGAGCCCCATCGAAGTAAGAAGACAGAAAGGGCACTTACTAGGCATTTTGCACTCTGGGAGCAGCGGCTTCTCGTGGAGCATCACATCCTCCGAAAAATCAATCCACTTCACCTTCTCTTAACGAGAAAACAGGCACCCCAAAGGGGCAATGAAAGGTTGAAAGGCAAAGAAGACACAGAAGGGAACAGGGAAAGCTTTCCTCTCATCTCTCAAGAGACTTACAGCATCCGCACATCTCCAAAGCCCATTCTCTTGCGTTCACACCTACACAGACTTACCTACTTACCTACACAAGGTGCACTGACCTGCAAGAAAGCTAGCAAGCTGGCCAGCCCCGCTCTTGCCACTTTCATAACAGGCCGGCTCCGAAGAGAGTCGTGTTTTCTCTTCCATCGGCCCGGATGAAAGGGAACCTGAAATCCGACCTGGCCTGCGACGACCATCTAGGAAAGTCAGCCGAGCGGCAGTGGGGAAGGGATTGGGGGAGGGGAGGGGAAGTTCCCTCTCGGCTTGGTCGAAGTTTCCTCCGACCAAAGAGGCCTGGACCCAGGGCGAAATCGTGAGGTGGATCCTGAAGCTGTCTGAAAAGGCTGCAGCCCACAATTAGCGGCGAGGAGCACTTGGGTTTCCCTCGAATATCTCAAGGGCTGGCTGACCCGGGGCCCGACCGCCCCTTCGGAACGAGCACTTCTGAAAGCTGGTCGAAGCGGCGTGGGCACAAAGCCCTTGAGGCACCTCTCTCTGGTAGAAAGTCCTCCCCCCGAATCCCGAAACTCTCCCTTCTCCTGACCAACCCCTATCCCACCCACAGCAGCGCCATTCCCTTGCTTTATCCTCTTGGGAAGCTGGATTATAGGGTTGGCCTGGGACCGCTTGGACTTTAACTTGCCCCTTCGCCTCACCTGCGGGGAGATCCGTAACGATGGCCTCTGGGGCTATGCATACGCCCCGATCATAGACAGGTAACTCCTCGCAGGACAAGCCTTCGGGCCAGCTGTGGTTGTATCTCTTCATGAGGGGCTCGCAGCCATCGCGGGCTCGCTGGCACAGAGACTTGCAGGGCTTGATGGGGTCGTGGAGAAACTCCACGGTGCAAATGGGGGCGAACATAGCGCATAGGAAGAAGCTAAGCACCGGGCTGCAGCCGAAGTCTACCAGCTCCTGATACTGCTCGATGGCGAGGACTGCGTTCTCCTGGGTGCTGTGGTGCAAGTGATTCGGCATCCGCGTCATGTTCCAGGGCATATGTCGACACATCTGGATGCGCACCGGCTCGCAGGGGGACCCAGGCAGCAGAGCCGTAACCGCCCGGCAAAGCCACGGCGAGAGCCAGGCCAGGAGGACTAGCAGGACCATCCTCCGGACGGAGCGGACGCCGCCTCACCGCTTGCTTCCACCTTCGTGCTACGCAGTGGACACCCCGGCGGGAGAGAGAACCGCGAGGGAAGTGCCTGCTCTCCTTCAGAGGGTGTGAAGCTGGGTCGTCGAGGCTTAGTCAAGAGGCAACCATAGACAGTCGAGGGGCTGGGGACCCTATTTATAACCGATTGTGCCAATGACGTGCGAATTGGCTTCTGTTTTCCGGCCCGGTCATTTCTAGAAGGGAGGGGGGAATCTTTTGTGCGGACCGAGCTTCTTCCGAGGCAAGCACTAACTGTACCTCATTTCCACCGAAGTGCCATCCTCGACGCTCTCTAGCTCTCAGGGTTGTTGTTTTTTTTAACCCAGGAAGGAATATGACCCAGGCAATGAATTATCCAAGTTCATTGAGAAGCAGTGGGATTGTGTAGAAGAAGAGGGGGAGGGAGGTGGGGGTGAGTTGGAGGCCCGAGTTTTTTCAAATGCTACACCTGCAGAATACTGTAGGGTTTTTTGGGGGGATAGGAAAAGCCAGGAGCATTTGACAAGCCTTCCCTTATCCAAAGAAGAAAGATTATTTTCAACACAAATGAGTAAATTCCTCATCTGGGGTTTGAGAAGAAAATAGTCAGGCAACTTTAACAAATATTTGTTCCACTTTTGAAACTAAGCCTTCTTCATTAAACCTATTAAAATAAAATCCTAGAGAGTAGTTTAAAAATCCAGCATAGAAACAACTCCCTTTCCCACTCCAATACTTTAACAAATTCTTGATTGTACTAATTTCAATAAATATACCCAGAAAATGTGGAGCCTTCTTTAACGATCAGTTATATGCCCTCCCTTGTTATATTATTCCACTTATTTGTAAAACAAGTTTGTTGTAGTACCAGCTCTTAGCACTTGCATAAGTTCTAATAACAATTTTACATTTTCTGCTGCTCAATCTAATACTCTACTGTCTTTCATTCTGAATTTTTAATACGTAAGCATAATAATATCACAATAACTGGCCAGAGATAGCATAATTAATTTGTGGCATTACACTTTTCCTATAATTCTGGATGACTTTGTGTTTCATATAAAGATAAAATAATATCTTTCAAGTTGTGTATTCTGATGACTTTGCATGGATTTGGAGTTATTATTTGGTCTCCCTGAATTTCCTGATGGTCTCCTATCCAAAGATTAACAACCATAGCTGATTGTCTTTATTTATTTTCCAAGTTAGACAAAGTTGATCAAATCCAAAAAAAGTCCAAGTATAGGTTCTATTATCACAACTGTGATACTGATATAGTAGTGTGTATCCCTATCTATTCTAGGTATTTGTTGAACAGAAGCCATGCTAAGAATGGTTTAAGTTTTCATATTCTTCTTTTATTAATTAAGAACCTGAACTGTCTTATACCAGACCAAGATTAAAGGAGCTAGGGATTGATTGACTGACTGATGGTTATATTTGGTCAATGATATACTTTTGGAAAGTTTACCAACAGTACCATCCCATTTTATTTGATACCAACATCTGGCAATTAGAAATAGTTCAACAGGATAGTATCCATTCAGCTACCATGATTAATGAGCATAGATAGAGCTTTTCTCTGTAGGGGTAGATTCTTTTGCAAGCCATTAAAATCAATAAACAATAATCATTGCATCTAACGGTAGTGAATGCCTTAAGTTAAGGCAATGGCAGAATTACACGAAGTTTATATTAATACAGCTCTTTGGGAAAGTGCAACATTTATATCTGTTTTATTCTTTTATAACTATTTGGGGAAGGAAGAAACAAGTTTCAACAACATAACAATAATTAACTGAATGGGGGTTCAGTTATTAATTGACCCGTAATTAATAATGCCCATGATGACCTCAAAGAACAAATCAAAACTTCATAAATTTTTAATTAAAGATATATCTTATAAATTTCATGTAACAACATTCACATCATTCTTTAAAATAATTGTTAAGAGATACACTGTATCTTATCAAAAAACTACCACTTCTTTTTATGAGTAAATACTTATTTCTGAATAATCATTTTTAATATTGGCTTTTCATAGCATACTACAGCATAGTCACTTGTTCTTCTCAAACAATGTATCCTACTGTTTTCCAAGTAGGTGCTGGGCTATAACTCCCACTATCTTCAATCAGCTCATTGCCATGCTTGTCTCTTCAAGTTGGCATTTATCTGCCCATGTCCTAGTCTAAATTATTGGGCACAAATTGTCTTCTGAAAACCACCATTATGCACTTTCTACCTCCATTTTGAACAATTTTGCAGTGAAATTTATAACAAAATGCATGTGCCTATTTGACCTAGCTACTATTTCCAAAATGACACTGTTCTAAACTGGCTTCTCTAAGATTAAAGTTGAGATTCATTAGAGACTTTCATGCAGTTATAAGTGAAAGGGAACACGAACCCCTTATAACTACATTAAAGGAAAGTGGTGCTTTGAAAAACTATTTAGATGATCACTGATATTGGTATTATACTTACTGTGAATCCAGAAATAGAAAAGTGGGATTGAAAGAGATAATTTAAAACACATTTCACAATAGAAATGTATGTGTACATGTAAGTCACATTGCATACAATCAGGGCTTTTATTCTCATAGAACGCCCAGAATGGAGTTCCGGCACCTTTTGGGGATGGAACCTTGTAGGGTAGACAAGGCGGGTTGTATGACATGTGTGAGTTCCGGCACTTTTTTTTTTTTTTTAGAAAAAAAGCACTGCATACAATATAATATATATCTACATTACACTTTCATGTGCTGACTCATTCATTGCTTTCTCTCCATTTTGCTTCTTTTCCTTACCAGAAAGCAATGAAGATGATTATTGAGGAAAAATAAGAACAATTCCACAGTCATCTTTGATTTGCAGTTCCAAGAGGCTTCCTCAAGAAGTTATCTCAGTTCCAGTAAGTCAAGTTGGGGCAAAGTCAGTGAAGAGATAACTGTTTTGTGTTAATTTCCAAGAAAATGTGAAAAGGATCTTATAATTAATATCATTGTCAGCATATGGACAATCACCAGAACACATATGCACTTCCAATGTTTGTGAAACATGATCACATTATGGAATGGATTTAAATGGATTTTTTTTTCTGTTCAATTGTGTCATATTCTTAGAAACTGCCCAGACAAGTCCCTGCAGTTTTCTTGGCAAGGTTTTTCAGAAGTGGTTTGTCATTGCCTCCTTCGAAGGCTGAGATAAAATGATTTCTTAAAGATGACACAGCTGGCTTTATGTCTAAGACAAAACTAGAACTCAATGTCTCCTTGTTTTCACTCTGATGCCTTAACCACTACACCAAACTGGTTCTAATCGCATGTAGAGGCACTGAAATAAAAACTCCCGATAAATAGATCAAGAAAATAAGTCAATGTTAGGATCCAATTCTATACACTGCATTGCTTACAATGAGTTAGAATTGAACGACTGCTGTAATTTCTAGCAAAAAAAAAAAATCTGCCACTTAGTAGCCCTCCAGATTTTTGTAACAAGATGCCTCCAAGAACATCCAAAGGAAACCAAACTCGGCAGACAGAGGACTTCAGCCTGCTTAGTAATGCTACCTGCGATTATAATCGTGAGGATGTAACCCCAACTGACGACATCGACTATATTTCCTGTTTAGGACATCGGCACCGTTGCCGTTAAGTCCTGCAAGAGCACCATATCGGCGATCTGCAGCCATTATGATCCAGCTAGGAAAACCAAGACCCTCGTTCTTCTCCCCGTGCAGAAGCGCAGAGCTCTTTGGGTAAAGATCGAGGCTCTTTTGGCAGAGCGGTGGCGGTAGCTCCCTCTGCAGTTCCTGTCCAATCGCGGCGTGGCGAGCAGCAGCAGACATTTCCCTTCGCAGCCTTCCAGATCTGACACTGCTGCTATTGACTATCGGGGGCACGCCGTAGGAGGGAAGAGAGCCGAGGAACGGATTCTGGCCGAATCTACAGCGTAAAGCGAGCGGGGCGGAAGAGAACGTGGGCGAAGGCATGACCCTCAAAACCATCGCTTTCAGCCGCGGCTTTTCCGCGTTGCTGATCAGCAATATCTTATTAAGCTTGATCTGCGCAGCAAGGGCCCAACCGGCCGTCCCCTGCAAGGCCCCGCTCCAATGGGAGGGCCGCACGGTGGAGTACGACCACAGCAGCGGCAGGAATATCCGCGCCATGGTGTCTTATGACAATCCCAACCAGCGCCTCCGTATTCTGGAAGAAAAAAAGAGGTTCATCCCTTGCAAGAAGTAAGTTTCCCCTTGCTATCTTTCAGGTGGAGTTTAGGAAATCACTGCGACAGCCATATCTAGCCACACACACAGTAAAGACTGGGGGTTTTTTTTCAGCTTCGCCTTTCACGAGGCGGGGAATAAATCCTCTACCCAATCCCATGCGCCGCTTGGTCACACCGGATCGGGGAAGCCTGCAAAACTTGCACACGCGCATATTGGATCATCCGCTAGTAAAGGAGGGAGTTTTGTGCAGGCTGGTAACAAATCCCGCTTGCTTTTCCGTGGAGGGTGTGGTTTGCTGCAGCTCCGAAGACGCCCAACCCTAAAATGTTGGTTTATGAGTTCGCATAGGGTGTTGGCTCTAGGTGAGATTTTGAGAAAGCGGAATGAATACCCAATAGGTGGATCCCAGCAGTGCAATTCAATAGAGCCCCACGCAGTAGTGCCCCAAAGAATGTTTTGTAGTTGCGGGGGGGGGGAGCGCAAGAAGCAGCGGACGAACCTGGGACAAAGAAAGATATTGACCACCTCACCACGCCCCAATTTAGTTCCATGTTTGGTTAATATAATTACACAATAAAAATAATCGAGTGGCACTTTTAATTGGATCATGATTATGCTGTGTAGAATTCCAGCCTCTTTAAAGATACTTAATTCTCTTCCCGTGGTCTTTATTTGAGCCCTTATTGCCCCACCTAGTATTTGGCTATATTCAGAATAGGCTGTTCCATTTTCTTTTACGCTTCTTTTTTCTATTTCTTTTAATTTCCCAGCATTTTGTGGCTACTGAACGTATTGCTTGTGGCTATTCTCGAGGTGTTTCACCTTTCTTAGGCTTTTCATAAAGTTATGCAAATGTCTTTCTCCCACCTCCTACTATGGTGTTAGTTTGCTTGTGCATGGTGTAATTTTGCTTCATAACATTCTATTCCAAGCTTTCAGAAAATTAGAAAGAGGACAGGTATCAAGGTGGGCAGGTTGTCTACTCTTATCATAGAGCATATTACAGCAGACAAAGCTTTTGTGGTAAGTTGAATTCTTTTTTTCTGCAGAATTCACACCCTACTTTTTATATCTGGTTGCAAAACAGGAGACCCTTACTTGAACTTTTAGCTGAGGAGTTTAAGAAAGTAAAAACTAGCATTAAAAACAGGAATCTTCTGTAAAGTAGATGTTGTCATTCACTTTTTCTTTAAAGAGAAAGTTTTGAACTTATAAGGTAGCTTCTCTGCTTGCAGATGAATGCATTAGAAAAAATGGAATGATTTACATTATTCAATGTGGTCTATTGGCAAATAGAGATGAATTAAAATCAAAATGCATGGTGAAGAACTGGCATAACTATAGTATACACACAGATACATACCTACATTCATCCTCATCACCACAAATATTTTTATTTAATGATCAGAACAATAAAAGAGTTGGACAATAAAATTGCATGATAATAATATAGCATAATCAAAAACTGATTTAAAACTATTATTCAGTTATAATTCTAACAACATAAGTAACACTGGGCATAGTATTTATTCTTTGTTACAAGAATAGCATTCTTGTACTTTGCATCTTTCACTGCTGTGTCACAAAATTCAGCTACATTATCTGTAATGTTAGACTTATTGTCTGAGAAGAGAAAATCAAGATAAAATTTAACGAATCATCCTGGCATAAGTTCCAGCATGGGAGAGGTGAGACATTGATGGCTACCTTTATAATAGAAGTAATGCAATAAAACATGCTGGTTGTTTCTATTGAATTTTAATTGTAGGGAAAGAGGGAAACTTTTCTAGAAAAAGGAACTTTGGCAAATCTATCACTGTAAACTATTGAGGCAAAACATATCATGGTTAAATATACACCTTAGATCTCATCTAGATATTCTGAATGCTTCTTGATACGATGTGCAATTAAATACAGTTCATTCAAAGTAATCTGGTTTTAATAATCGGAAAGGCTTGTTTTTATTCTAAGGACAAGAATTGGTTGAAGAGGCAAGTTTTTCTGAGTTTTAATAGATATCGGAACCCTGACATTGTTCTGTCAAAATTAGAGGTCAATCCTGTTGAGGAGAAATGAATTTGGTACAAGTGTAGATACACACAAAATTGGTTGTAGGAACCTATTGTGGATGTTTTATAGAAGTTTGGGCAGATGTAAGCATTAATTTTAGTTAATTTAGAGACTAGCAGCTCAGAAATTAGAAATTAATTAACTGAAACAATGCCAGTTTACAATGGAGAATTGTCACCTCAAAAAGCACTCATGTTTATAAACTATAAATGTTCAATTTTTTTTCATATGTATTTTATTCATGCAAATAAACATTTAAAGCATGGAAAAGTAATAATTCACATACAGAAGAGAAAAAAGTTTAGTTAATATACCCTTTAACTATATCTAACACGTTAATACAATTATTGTGTTAGAGTTTTTAGCAATGGCCCACCAGGATGCGAGGTAATTAAACACACTTTCAAAAGTAATTTCTGTGTTCAGATAATGACATTCAGGTCCAAGTTCAATTATATTTCTATAGCATTTTTGTCTCATAATTGCTCTCCACAGAATTAAATAAAATTATGTATAAAATGATGAACTTTTTATAATATATGTGTACCTATGTGTCATTCCTCGCATGTGAGAATTGCAATGTGTTGGTAGGCAGGAAGAGTCAATGGTGATTACAGAGGCCTTTCCTTTTCTTCACATGGGGAAAATGGCATACTTGCATTTTTTTCCTCTGAACTGATAAGAAGCAACACTATGTTTAAAGTAGTTAAGCTTTTTAAAAGAAAAAATATGTGAAAAGTATCATTTTTCTTCAGCTATTTGTTTGAGGCTAAGTTACAAAAATTGTTTCCCATAAAAAAAAAATCAAACAAAAATATAGCACATAGAAAAATAATCTCTGTTAACTGATTACAGTCTTGGCCAAAGGACTAACTATACTGTATGTTATTAGCCATATCTGTACCAACTATACATTCTTTGAGCAATTTCCATCTTGGGACTGACTCTGAATTACAAATCTCATTAATAAATATATGTGGGAAAGACATACAGGCAATTAATTACAGTTATATTATTATTATTATTATTATTATTATTATTATTATTATTATTATTATTATTATTATTATTATTATTATTATTATTATTATTATTATTAAGATTTGTTTTTACTAATTTATTTTGAATGGTTTCATACTCAAATCATATTTACTATAGGAGCATTGTTTTTCCCCCCCTTCAACTATGTCCGGTAATTAATGGATGATATCTGCCAGGGGAGTCATTACAGTAGGGAAAAGAGTTGTCATGTTCTGTTTGCAGAAGTTCACTTGTATAACATTGATGTAGGCCATTAGTAGGATACACTTTGATAATGTAGAGTGACTCAGCTCTGAAGTATGATTACATCTGGCACTACTTATAATTCTGTCTGTTTGAAAAAGCTATTTTGATTATTCTCTTCTGGTTCCTTAACATCATTTGACCTTCTGTTGATTCAGAGAGGACAAGATCTTGTCCAGCCAAGATTCACAGGATGTTGTCTCAGGATAGCTATCCAAAGAAAGCAGCATCTATTTTCATTAAGGACATTTGCAATGAATTTCAACTATTAACCTTTACCGAATGGCTTCATTTATTGATTTAGTCACCATCTTTCCTTGTATTAGTGTGACCATCATCCCTCACTTCTTTCCAGAGATAATGTGATATGTCTTCTGTCTGTCTGTTCAATTTCAACCATCCAAGGATGAAGAGCCCTCATCTTGCTGTGGGCTTTTTTGACTTTTTCAGTTTGGATCAGCCACAAGTTCATTGCTGGGGTAGAATATTAATACTGTGTTTTAGTACATTTATATTGGACTTAGAAAGGGTTATAATCAAAGGAAATATAATGAAATTAATAAAACGTAACAAAAAGCAAAATCAAGAATAATAAGGTAACTTATTTTTCCTACACCTCTGTAGAAAATGGCTAAAAGTTTATTGTTTTATTAAATTAATTCCATTTTGGGGGAAATATACACAAAAGTACCTTTTAGTATATGTATACTAAAATATATATAATTGTGGAGCAATTATGTAGCTCAGCATTGAAATGTTTGTCTAACTTTCTATATGGTTTGGTAAAAAAAGGATATATCAGCTATGTGGGACTAGCTTCAGTATATCATTTGACATATAACTAAATAATTACATAAAACAAGTAAGAATTGACTTGTGAAGATTTTAAAAGCATAAATTGTGGAATGCTAGCATCCTTACCAGCAAGAAGTTAAGAAAACAGTGTTTGGCCACTGATAAAAATGTTTTGAATTCTAAAAGAAAATATATATAATGAACAGAATCATGATAAAAATGATTCATGCTACTGGCACAGAAAGTTTCGTGCTATTGATATTAAACAAATCAAACAAAAATATAGCACATAGAAAAATAATTTGTGTTAACTGATAATTGTAGTCTTGGAAAAGCAAGATGGATCAATGTCTCATGAATAAATACTGAGAGTAAAATAGTTATAATTAATTGCCTATAAGGTAGTCCTTATTTATCTTTATTAATGGGTTTCTCATTCAGAATAAGTCGCAAGATAGAAATTACTCAAAGAATGTACAGTTGGTATAGATATGGTTAGTAACATTCAAGTCATCCTCAAATTATGATTGTAATGGAGTCTGCCAATTACAGTCATAGGTAATAATAACCGTAAAGTGGGTCTTTGCATGTCTGCCCCATTTTACAACCTTTGTCATTCCGTACTTTGTGTGTGCATAGCAGAGCCGTCTTCCCTTTTCCACAGCATCATTAAATGGCATCATGAAGGCCATGGCAAAATAAATTAACCATTCACTGCAGAATGTATTGAAGAAGACAGAATTTTTCAAATAATTTTAACTCCAACTTCCACAAAATAATTACACTTCTGATATAGAGTTCCTAGAAATACACTAAATAATACAAGTGGCTCTCGACTTACAACAGTTCATTTAGTGACTATTGGAAGTTACAATGGGATTGAAAAAAGTGACTTATGACAGTTTTTCACACTTTTGACCACTGCAGCATCCTCATGGCGATGTGATCAAAATTCCGATGCTTGGCAGGTGATTCAGATTTATGATGGTTGCAGTATCCCAGGGTCATGTGATCACCTTTTGCGACCTTCTGACAAGCAAAGTCAATGGGAAGTCAGATTCTCTTGTCAACCGTGTTACTAACTTAAAAACTTCAGTGATTCACAACAACTGTAGGAAGAAAAGTCGTTAAAATGGGGCAAAACTCAACAACAGAAATGTTGGGTTCAATTGTGGTCATAAGTCAAGGACCACCTGTATTTTTAAAAAATAATGGATATGTTCTCTTACTCTACCTTGACCATGGCACAAAATAGCTAAAGATGAAAGTAACTGCAATAGTGGCGAATGTCTATAGCTTGTGATAAGACCCTCACTTGACACACCCACACCTGAAACCCTTATAAACAAAAGAACACTGACACTGACATCCCCTAAATTGTGCTGAAGATGTTTCCTAACCTGGTAACGAAATGTTCGGAAACCATCCAACAAGCTCGGAAAACAAACCTCATGAGAGTAATTCCAAATTTTACATGTTGAATCATTTTATGTTAAGTTTTTCATCTGATTTTACAAGCACAGGGCCAGAATGCAAAATATAATTGGATATTTTCAGTTGCAATGAAACCATCTTTGATTCAGTGCCACAAGATATACAAAATATAATAAACTAAGACAATAGAATTCCTGACAGTTCTACTTTAATCTGCAGATGGATTAGCATGTTTAAATTACAATTTAAAAATTGTAATGTTTTTAATCTTATATAGATTAAAGATATATATGGTCAACAAATAAAACATGTTGACAATTTAATATTTCCAACTCATTTTTGGTCAATGCAGAATAAGTGCTGAGAAAATATTTAATCTCGCTTGCATCTATTGATTGCAACTGACAAATTTCCTTGGCATTTTTCTCATTAGCAGGCCACATTTTGGGACCTGGTTTATTTCATAAGTGAAATTATAAATGGGCTCATGGAAAACTAATGGGTATAAAATTAAAAATTCCTTTTCCAATTCTCACTCTTATGCTCAATATTGAATTATACAAGGGAAACTTGCATTCTCCAGCAGAGGGTGGTGTAGAGTCCACAGAATGGGTTAATTTAGCTTTCCTGCTTAGCAGACTAAGACGAAAAAAAGGTTGCCACGCCTCTCTCTGGGTGTGTCTCCCCAGTTTTTGTCTTAGTCTCGGGCTTAGCAGACCTTTTTTTGCAAGGCTCCCTGGATAGGCTAGATTGTTTTGTTTGCATTGGTTTACTTTCCAAATTCTAGTTTAACTTATTTATTTATTATTTATTTATTGTTTATATTTATATCCCGCCCTTCTCCTTGCGGACTCAGGGCGGCTAACAACCAGATAAAAATGCAAATCCCAAAACTACAGATTAAAACATAATTAAAAACAAATATTAATAATTGGTCTAATTAATTTAAAATTACTTTAAAACCCCCATTAAAAATTTTCCCCTAGGCCAGACCTGCAAGCTGGAATAACCATGTCTTAAGGGCGCGGTGGAAGGAAGGGAGATCAGGGATCACCCTGATCTCTGGGGGTAGTTCATTCCAGAGGGTGGGAGCTCCCACAGAGAAGGCCCTCCCCCTTGGGGTCGCCAGCCGGCACTGTCTGGCCAACGGCACCCTGAGGAGACCCACTCTGTGGGAGCGTACAGGCCGATGGGAGGTAATCTGCGGCAGGAGGCGGTCTCGAAGATA
>NW_015386416.1:396321-411055 GCF_001527695.2 Protobothrops mucrosquamatus
TGGCAGCCAATGCAGCTCACGCAGCAGCGGTGTTACATGGGAGCGACGAGTCCCAACACCGCCCGCGCGGCCGCATTTTGGACTAGCTGGAGCCTCCGGGTGCTCCTCAAGGGGAGCCCCATGTAGAGAGCGTTGCAGTAGTCCAGGCGGGAGGTGACCAGGGCATGAGTGACTGTGCGCAAGGCGTCCCGGTGGATCTGGCTATTTTAAAAAATTTACCTTTCTGGGTGAAAGGGAATTTTTTCTTTTTTTCCTTGCTGCCCCTCGGGGCTCGCAAACACGAGACTGCAGGTCCGTTTGAGGCCTTGCCGGATGGCAAGCCTCCACGATTTGTGGCTCGGCTAGACAGCCGAGATCAGCAGTAGGACCTGGGAAGGCGTTTTCCCTCCTGTGCGGACGCGCGGGGGGAATAATCCGGCCTCCGGATCGCCGGAGCGGCCTCGTCTTCGATGCTGGGGGATCCTCGGCCGTTTTTCCTACGCTTCCAGCTTTCGATCGCAGCGGCTGCTGCGCTTCAAAACGCAAGTTCCTGGGGCCGGGGGGGGGAGCAAGGAAACTGTCCTTGCCCGTCCCTAGGTCTCTTCCCAGGGCCTTCATCTTTTGTTAGGATCGTTTGGGCGAGGCCAAATTTCTTTTGAAGCGCGTGCTTCAGCGAGAGGCCTCTTCACCGGGCCACGTGGCGGATGCCATTTTGTGGCCTAGTTTTTCTTCCTTGCCTGTCTCGATAGTACTTGATCGCGGAAGGTTGTTTCGCAAGCCTCGTGAGTTTCATATTATAGTAATAATAAAGAATTGCAACATAAGCAAGACAACTATAAAATATAAGGAATATTTTACTGTTTAAGTTCCAGTTGATATACTAAGGCTACGTGGCAGACGCCATTTTGGAGGCCTACTTGATCTGAATCTGTGTACTGCCAGAGTGCCTTGGCCTGTAAGCAGGCCCGTTCAGGGGGAAAAAAGTACTTGCTTTAGGTGCTGTGAATTTCACGTGTTTTTTCACGATTGGGACTTGACTGCCTTGCTCAGCTCAAGGTTCGTCTTTTGAATTTATATCTAAGGAGAGGAGTGAAGAGTTCTTCTGTTTTTTAACCACCTGCTGCAATTAGCCAGTGGCCTTTAGCCACAGGGCCTGTACAGGCAGTTCTAGAAGGCTGTCTGGCTGCTTCTGCCATTGTTAGCTGTTCGGAGCGAGGATCTGTTCTGATCCATCTCTGGCTGCGTGATCTGCGTGTTAATTTCCCCCACCTCTGGGGTACGACTGCCTAGGAGTTCCCAGACCACAATGGCAGACAGTTCCTCGCCCCAGGCAACTCAGACCTGTGTCCCCCTGCGCAAACAAAACGCAGATCAGAGGAAGTAGCAGTGGAGGGAAAAAAGAAAAAAGCTAAAACCAAACATTTAATTACAAAGGATGTGTCTAAAACAGCCGAGCGAGAGGCCTCGAGGAGACATCTAGCATTGGAAAGAGAATTTTCTAAGGCGCAGAGGCTGAGGTCCACTGGGGCTGGATTGGTTCCCCCCCCCATTGGACACACCTTCGCAGGAGCCTCATTTTGCACCATCACAGGATGATCCACTACCTCTGTCTCCTCTGGGGGAAACTGAGCAGGTTGGTCCTCATCATTCCTCCTCCTCCTTATCTTCTCCGTCCCAGCAAGTGTCAGGGAGCAGACGTGTCCCATCTGGGGTTGGGGCCAGCTCCGGGGATCCAGAGGGAATGTGGTCCCAGAGTCAATTCCAGGCCTTTATGCATCATGCCTTCAAGCAGTTTATGGCATCTGCAGGCCGAACCCAGGAACAGGTTCAACCCTCTCCTACTACACCAGCACCGCCCTCCCAGGAGGGGCAGTATATAGGCCCTCGTTCTGATGTTTCAGAAACTTCATCGCAAGTAGGGGAGGGGGAATCTTTTGACATTGAGTCAACTGGGAACATATTATCAGAGGATGAGGAACCAGCCCCTGAGCAGGGGACATCCTCAGGCCTCTTTGATCCTTCCATTTTCCGGTCCATCCTCCTGAAGGCCATAGCCACGGTTAAACTCACCTCGGCTCAAGAGGAGACACCTGCTACTTCCTCTGCCCAAGAGACCAGTCCTCTGTGGAAAAGGTTAAGGAGGAACATCAGATTCCATGTCCCTCGGTATTTAGGTCCACGGTGGAAAAGCAGTGGTCGTCACTTGCTTCCACGCCTCCTCCCAGTAGTCTGGACAAGAAGCTCTATAATGTCTCCTCTTCCTTTGCATCTCTTTTAGAGGTTCCAACGGTGGATGCCCCGTTGGCTTCTCTGTTTTCCAACACTGCCATTCCAGGGGACATGGCTGAGTACTTAAATGCAGAGGATAAAAGGTTTGAATTCTCGTGCCGCAGGGCTCATCAATCTTTGGCCTGGGCAATACGGGTGGCCACCTCATCGTCCTTCTTTGCCCGTGCTGCGATCATGTGGCTACAGGATCTCCAAACACTCATTCCACCAGACCAAGTCAGAGCCCACCAGAATCTGGGTAAGATAATAGCTGCTTCAGAATACATTGCTGATGCTTCTCTGCATTCGGCTAAATGTTCGGCCCGTTCGGTTGCTGCCACTGTGGCATCACGCAGACTTCTCTGGCTGAAACAATGGCGCACGGACCTAAAGGCGAAGTGGCGCCTATCTACATCCAAGTACAGTGGCAAGAACTTGTTTGGCGCTGTCCTTGACCCTCATGTGATTGAAGGCAAGGACAAGCGTAAAATCTTGGTACATCCTTCCAAAAAGTTTGATAGGAGACCTCAACCCAGTTATCGTAGGTCATCCTTTCGTTCGGGTGACTTTTGGGAGTGGAGACAGCCCTTTCGAGCGGGGCAGTCCTGGGATTGGCCCAGAGGCTCACGGTCCTACCTTTCTAGGCAGGATCGCCAACAGGACCGCCAGGGTGGAGGAGCCAGGGGCCAGTCCCAGACCAAGCGTCCCTTCAGGGGCTCAGGTGGACGACCTTTCAGGCGGTCCAAGTGACGCCAAAGAGGATTACCCCATTGGGGGTCGGCTGGCCCTGTTTTGCGACGTCTGGGAGGGCACTACCACGGACGCCTGGGTCAGGGAGACCATAAGACACGGTCTTTCCCTGGAGTTTCAATCTTCTCCCCCAGATCGCTTCATACAGTGTCCAGTTTCAAAAAATCATTCGAAAGCTTCTCTAGTGTCAACAGCAATCGCCCACTTGTTAGACATCAGGGCCATAGAAAGGGTTCCTCCAGATCAGGTAGGAACCGGATTCTATTCCATACTATTCGTGGTCCCCAAGACCTCGGGGGGATGGAGGGCTATTTTAGATCTGAAGGGTCTCAATCAATTTCTTATTTACAAGAAATTCAAAATGCAGACCCTAAAGTCCATCCTAGCAAGCGTCAGAAAGGGAGACTTCCTCTCCTCCATCGACCTGACGGAGGCCTACCTGCACATTCCGATTTTACTGGAACACCGCAGGTTCCTGAGGTTTGCATACGCACACAGGCATTACCAGTATCGAGCTCTTCCCTTCGGTCTCTCCTCAGCCCCCCGGGTCTTTACAAAGATCCTGGCCGTACTGGCGGCTCATCTAAGGATGAGGCCAGTGCGAGTGCAGTGTTACCTGGACGACATACTCGTGCAGTCCAGGTCTCTCCACTCAGCCAAGTCAGATCTGGAAATCACACTCTGGACTCTTCAGGAACACGGTTTTTCCGTAAATTTCAAAAAGAGTCACACGACACCCACAAAACGACTTATCCATCTAGGAGCGCTGATAGACTCAGATCTTTGCGAAGTTTATCTCTCCCCGGAGCGTCAGGTCAGCATACGGACGCTGGCACGCCAAGTCCGAAGGAAACAGTGGGTGCCCCTGGTGCGTCTTTCACAACTCCTGGGGAAGATGGTCTCTTGTCTGGGCATTGTCCCATGGGCCAGGCTTCATTCCAGGAGTCTCCAGTGGTTCCTCCTTCCCTATCAGAGACGCAATATCAGTGCCTCCAAAACAAAGGTCGGTTCCACACCAAACACGGGTCTCCCTACTTTGGTGGACTTCATCCGCCATTTCCAAAGGTACTTTCTTCAAGGAGCCGACCAGGGTTACCCTGACCACAGACGCCAGTCTGTTCGGCTGGGGGGGCGCATATTCACAATCACATGGCTCAGGGCCGGTGGTCCCAGTCAGAACTGGCCCACAACATCAATTGGTTAGAGCTAAGGGCCATTCACCTGGCCCTTCAGAAGTTCTCTCCCCTGGTGACGGGGAGACACGTACTGGTCCTGACGGACAACATTACGGCCAAGGCTCACATAAACAAGCAGGGAGGGACCCACTCTTGGTCCCTCATGCAGGAGGCCATGGCGTTGGGACTCTGGGCGGAATCCACCCTGAAATCCATAAGAGCGGAACACATTTCGGGGGAAGACAATTAACAGGCGGACTCCCTGAGCAGGGCCACCATAGATCATTCAGAATGGAAGCTAGGTCCAACCTTGTTCCGGGAGGCAGCCCTCAGGTTCGGACAACCATTCCTAGACCTCTTTGCCTTCCCGGCGAACGCACATATCCCCAGGTTTTTTTCCAGGTTCCGATCGGAGGGGGCGGAAGGGATAGATGCCCTTCGGAGCACTTGGCCCAGGGGCGTGCTCTATGCCTTCCCTCCTCTCCCACTGCTCCCAGCGACTATTCGCAAGCTCCTGCAAGAGCGAGCGGAGCTAATCTTAATTGCTCCATTCTGGCCACGTCGGCCGTGGTTTGCAGATCTGGTGGATCTATCGCTCTCTCCACCGTGGAGAATCCCTCCGGACCAAATAGCTCTCAGTCAAGGGAATCTCCAACATCCGGACCCTCAGTGGCTCCAACTAGCCGCTTGGCACTTGAGCGGGAGGGTCTAACTAGATTAGCATATTCCTCTGTCATCTGTCATCCAGGCTTCTAGACGCCCTTCAACCAACAGGATTTACGATGCCACTTGGAGAAATTTCTGCTCCTGGTGCAAGACACGGGATCTCTCCCCGCTATCGGTTACTATTCCACACATATTGGAATATTTACTGGAAGGACTTAATAGGGGTTTGTCGGTTAGTACAATATGTAGACAGGTAGCGGCATTGTCGACGGTTCTCACTTGTGAGAACCATGACTCCCTATCTCACCATCCAGCAGTCGATGCCTTCCTAAAGGGCGCTGCAAACACAGTTCCTCCTACGACTCATCGTTACCCGTCCTGGGGTTTGCCTTTGGTATTGCAGGCGTTAACTTCTTCTCCCTTTGAACCTTTAGGTTCATGTTCTCTACACTTCCTCACCCTGAAAGTTGCCTTTTTGGTGGCCATTACATCGGCCAGGAGGATTTCAGAGCTAGCCGCTCTATCTGTCAGGAAGGATCTCTGTTTGTTCCACGAGGACAGGGTGGTCCTCCGGTTGGATCCGACATTTATTCCCAAGGTTAACACAGGTTTTCATCGCTCTCAAGAACTGGTACTCCCGAACTTCTGTCCCAACCCTTCCCATCGTCTGGAGAGAGGGTGGCACACCTTGGACGTGCGCAGGGCTCTGCGTCACTACCTCAAACGTACCTCGGTCTTCCGCAAATCGGAGGCCCTATTCGTCTCTTTCCATCCTTCTACTATGGGGAGGAAGGTTTCTTCTTCCACCATCGGACGATGGATAAGGGCCTGTATCACAATGGCGTATGCTTCATAGTCGCTTCCAGTTCCTTCTCAAGTCACTGCTCATTCTACGCGTAGTGCTGCGGTTTCTGCAGCCTGGTCCACCCAAGCCTCGCTTGAAGAGGTTTGCAGGGCAGCGACTTGGTCGTCCCCCTCTTCCTTCATTAAACATTACAAAATTGACCGCTTTGCTGCTGCAGATGCAGCCTTTGGGAGGCGGGTACTGCAGCAAGTAGTCGTCCCTCCTGTCGAGCATGCCTAGACTTCCCTCCCTTCAGGGACATGAGCGGCTTTGGTATGTCCCATTCTGTGGACTCTACACCACCCTCTGCTGGAGAAAGCGGCGTTCTTACCTGAACGCCTTTTCTCAGCAGGGTGGTGTAGAGTCCACATCCCCCCCCTGTTATCTTTTGTCTAGGCATGAGTTTTTTTTGTACCTTTCTTTCCTCTCACCTTTTGTTTGGAGCCTTGCGTCTGCATTCTTCGCCTCGACATGTTCCAAAAACTGGGGAGACACACCCAGAGAGAGGCGTGGCAACCTTTTTTTCGTCTTAGTCTGCTAAGCAGGAAAGCTAAATTAACCCATTCTGTGGACTCTACACCACCCTGCTGAGAAAAGGTGTTCAGGTAAGAACAATGCCGCTTTCTGCTTGACTATACTCAGTATTCTGCAACATGAGACTGTTTTAGCATAGCCTTAGTGTGTAAAGGGAGTTGTTTTTTTAATGTATGGACTGTTTTGAAGTATAATGCTGTATAATCCAAGCTTAAATTCTGCTCTCTTCAGGTTTTCATTGCATAATTACCAGATTGATTCTGCTCATGCCTAGATCTTGATTTTTAAATGTCTGCCTATATATTATGACATCATTCCCAAATAAGTATTGAAAAATATAGGCTTGCATTACAGACTACAATTTGCAATTTTCTGACCACAATATCAAATTTACTCAATTGGAGATGGAAAAAATTGAGGTGAAGAGGAGTGGCAGTTGTCTATAATTTAGGCAAAATTGGGTTTTAAACCTATAATTATTGGTATCAAGACACTAAAATATAAACTATGTAAAATATACATTATTTTTATGTTAATAAGATAGGGATTCATTTGGGAATTCTAAGATTTGTAGTTTGATGATAAAGTTAATAATTCCTCTTTGAAATCTCTAACCCACCTTACAAATCCACAGATCTATCTGTTACCTTTTAATCAATAACTAAATATTGATTAAATCAATAACTAATATTTAGTTATTGATTAAAAGATAGTGGACAGATCTAACTGATGCAACTAAATATGTCTTCTAAGTCAGGACTTTTCAACCTTTTCACCGATTGTACTATTTTTAGGATATGGCAATATTCGAGTACCACCTAGCAAGGTGTCAAAAACTTGATGACCAAAAAAAAACAAAAAAACCCCTGTTCAAAATTGCAATTGCACTGAAATGACTTATGATCATTTTTCACACTTACAACCAATGCAGCATGCCCAGGGTCATGTGATTTATATTTGTTGCTTGGCAACTGATTCATATTTATGTTGGTCATAGTGTCCCAGGGTCATGTGATCCCCTTTTGCAACCTTTTGACAAGCAAAGTCAATGGCAGGGCTGCTGGTGGCCAAGTGCTAAGGTGGGACTTCCTTCCCTCCCTCCTTCCCTGCCTCCCTCTTTCTCATGCCCACCTCCTTCTGACGGAAGAATTTGACCCCCCCCCCCCTATTTTTCCTCTTCCATATATTCATCAAACAAGGAAAAGCCTCCAGAAACAGAAAAGACAAGCTGCTGAGTGAACTAGCTTAAAAAGACACATTCCCCTTTAAGACTTAGCTACTGGCTAGAAAGGAAAGTTAAGGAGCGGAACTGGCACTTAAGGAAGAAAAAAAATGTAAGTACAGACTGCTGGCTAAGGCAGCCTCCCCAAATGGCTCCATTCATAAGTAAAGGAATACTACAGGCAAAATCCATTTAGGAGAAAAATAGTTCAAAATCCCTTGCAGCAAAACTTACAGCTAACACTAGTAGAGCAATAGAAGCTAACAAGAGACATCAGCCATCAGCCAAATAGAAATTGCCAAACACTCCTTAAGAACATAACACCCATATTGCACAAATCCCAGAATTTCAAAGTCACAAAAGTACATAAGAATCCTTCCACTCTCCATCTCCCTCCCTCCCTCCCCTGTGCCTCACCTCCTGCCATTGCTGCCTTTTTTCATTCCTCTTGGAGGGTGACCCTTCCCCCACTGCATTTCTTGCCTGTTTGCTGCTGCCAACACAGGTGGCTGCCACAGCAGTTGTAGATTGGCTCATGGCCGGCCTGTTTGATCTCCTCCTCCTCCTTTCCCTTTGGTGCAGCTAGAGCTGACTCCACCTCCTCCCAAGGCTGCTTCTTTTTTTTCTCTCTCTACCCCCTCCAAACTGCCTCCTTTTATAGCCTCTCCTGTCTCTGCCCCCCCTCCGCCTTTCTCATGGGGGAGGGTGAGCCAGAAGTGAGCCTGGGGCCTTTGCCTTGCCCCAGCCATTCTGCAGCTCCAGAGGACTCTCTCACAGTAAGTCCTTGCCTGCGCTGGCTCTTTCCCTCCCCCACTACACTTGCTAGGCAGTGCTGCGTACCACCTGCCACTCGTTAATGTACCACAAGTGGTATGCGTGCCACCAGTTGAAAAGCCCTGTTCTAAGTTATGTTACATTATTTGAACAAGAACCTTACTCCACTTTTTCTTACTTTTTCAGATTTTTTGAATACATATATCTTTATAAAGATGCAGTGATGTATCAGATTGAACAAGAAACAAAGCTGTGTTCCAAGATTTCTTTGAGTGAGCCATGGGATCCTTATGACATTCCTGACAACTCAACCTATGAAGATCAGTACTACATCGGAGGACCAGGTGACCAAATTATGATCCAGGAATGGTCTGACAGAAAGCCAGCTAGGAAACGTAAGCATTATATTATTATTTTCTAATCCTAAATGAGATAATTTGTCCCCATATGAACAGCATCATAATTATATTGTTATCATTGTTAGGTGATTATCAGCAAATATACAAAAATATGCTAAATATGTTTTATGTTCTCATTTTATGTAAGCATTGACTAATTCAAATATAGATTTAAAAATATTTTCTAGTCTTAATTTTGAATATATCCCTAGATTTCAGTTTTAAAAACAACCTGCCAGCAGGGCACCTACAAAACATTATAACATTGTTTCTCCTAGACTTGCAAAATGTTTAGAGTTTAGTTAACCTAATTAATAGGATGGGAAATATGGCTTGCCAGATGCTGCTGCCTATTTTACAATACACGGCCAAAATAAAATTATTCTTAAAAATTCACAGTTCTCCAAATTTGTTAATATATTTAATCAATTATAAAAAGTTGTTTAGCCCATTATATATGTTTATTCAGGCATAAATGTCACAGTATTAAAGCATTAACCTGTAGATTTTGAACAGACCTGGATATTTAAAACACTCAAGTTTGTAAGGGGAGTCAGTTTGGTATAATATTTAAGACACCACGCTAGAAACTAGGAGATGGTGTCTTCTAGTCCCATTTTAGGCTTAACATTAACTGGGTAATCTTGGGATAAGAGATAAGATAACATTTATTGTCATTTTTTTACTGTGGGCACAACGGCACACATCAAAAATGAAATTTAGTTGCCCGCTCTCAAAGTGAAACACATACATGACACACACCTAAACATACTATGTACAACATATGTATAGACCCACACCCCTACATACATATAGCAAATAAATATTAAATACTGTCCATCTTGAGTATATAATGGAAGGAGGAAGCTTGAGAGTTCACAAAGTTAATGCTGTATGGAATGAAACTATGGCTGAATCTGGATGTTCTGCTATGTATACCATGAAGCCTCCTCCCAGAAGTTAACAAGGAAAACAGGTCATGAAGAGGATGTGTAGTGTCCCAGATAATCTTACGGACCCTGCTCAAGTAACGCTTCTGTGCTATGTCCTGGATCGGAGGGAGGGAGCTGCCAATGATCTTTTCGGCCATTCTCACCACTCTCTGCACTACCTTCCTGTCTGAAGCAGTGAGGCTTCCAAACCAGACTGTGATGCTATATGACAGAATGCTCTCGATTGATCCCCTGTAGAAAGTGGTCAGGACAGGGAAAGGAAGATGTGCTTTTCTCATGCGACGCAGAAAACACAGGCGCTGCTGTGTCCACTTCACCAGTTTCTCACTGTTGAGCTACCAAGCCAGCCTACTTGTTAGCTGCATACCCAGGAATTTGATGCTGGTAACCATCTCCACAGGCGAATCATTAATGCACAGAGAAGTGTGGCTGTGCCTGCCTTTTGTGAAATCGACAATGATCTCTTTTGTTTTTCTGGTATTTAAAACTAGGCTGTTTTCCTTACACCAGTTCACCAGCCCCTCAACCTCCTTGCGGTAAGCTTCCACCTTGTCATCCTGAATAAGGCCCACTACTGTTGTATCATCTGCGAACTTCACAGTATGGTTGGTGGCAAACCTAGCACAACAGTCATGGGTCAACAGGGTGAATAGCAGCGGACTTAAGATGCAGCCCTGAGGAGAATCTGTGCTCAAGAAAATAGTACTAGAGGTATTTGTTCCAACTTGCACATATTGGGGCCTGTTGGTAAGAAAATCAAGATTCCAGTTGCACAAAGGAGTGTTTAATCCTAAAAGGCCCAGTTTGTCTACTAGATGCTGGGGAATGATTGTGTTAAACGCCAAACTGAAATCGACAAACAACAAACGCACGTGAGTATTTCTTTCCTCTAAGTGCTTCAAGCTCAGATAGAGAACGGAAGAAATAGCATCCTCCATAGAGCGATTTGGTCAGTAGGCAAACTGAAGCAGGTCAAATGCTGGTGGGAGGCTAAATACAATAATGTCCTTTATCAGTTACTCAAAGTATTTCATGATGGTGGGTGTCAGTGCAACCGGACGGTAATCATTGAGGCCTATTATTGTGGACTTTTTTGGCACTGGCAAGATGATGGCCGTCTTAAAACACAATGGGACCACTGCCTGCTGCAATGAGAGATTGAAAATATCTGTGAGAACACAAGCTAGCTCCTCTGCGCATTCCCTGAGGACATGTCCAGGGATGTTATCTGGTGCTTTCTGCTGCTGCTTTCCGAATGTTAACTGTCTGCAGTATTTTCCGGACAGAGGTGACATCAAAGCTTAGTACCTGCTCATCAGGATGGGGCACAGCTTTCCTAGCAGGAGTGCTATTTGATGCCTCAAATCTACCCCCAAATGCATTCAGTTTATTTAGGAAGTCTGTGTCATCCTTGCATCTCGATGGAGCCACCTTATAATCCGTAATGGCCTGGATCCCTTGCACATTCGCCTGGTGTTTGTTGGGTCCTGAAAAAAGTTCTGAATTTTCTGGCAATGGGCTTGCTTTACACCTTTTATGGCACTTTTCAGATTTGCTCTGGCTGTTCTAAGTACCAGCATGTCACCAGATTTGAAAGCCACATTCCGTGCTTTCAGCATCTTGCAGACCTCATAATTCAGCCACGGTTTTTCATTCGCCCTCACAACAATGCTTTTCAGGACATAGACATCTTCTATGCACTTTTGGATATATGCAGACACCGTGATGGCATACTCCTTAACATTTGTATGTTGGTTATCAGTAGCTGCTTCCTTAAACATGCCCCAATCTGTGCACTCAAAGCAGTCTTGTAATGCTTCTATCGCTCCCTCTGTCCAAACCCTCACCTGCTTTACTGTAGTTTTACTCTGACTAATAAAGGTTTATATGCTGGAATAAGCAGCACTGAGAGATGGTCAGAGGAGCCCAGGTGAGGGCAGAGGATAGCTTTGAAAGCCTTCTTGATGTTGGAAAAAGCGAGATCCAGTGTATTGTCCCTTCTGGTTACAAAGTCCATATATTGATGGAAATGTGGCAGGGTAGCTTTCAAATCCACTTGGTTAAAGTCTCCCACTGCAATAAATGCACCCTCTGGGTGAGTAGTTTGTAAGTCACTGTTGGTATGACAGAGAACCTTCAGGGCCTCTTCTCTGTTTGCATCGGGGGGGGGATATACACAGCTGTGATAATGGTAACAGAGAATTCTCTAGATAGAAGGGAGGGTCTACATTTGATGGTCAGAAGCTCCACATCTGGGGAACACAGACTTGAAACCACCTTGGCATTATTACACCATCTGTCATTTATATAAAAACAGACACCCCCTTCCCGGGATTTGCCACTAAGAGTAAAACTCCTGTCCAGCCGAAATGTTGAAAATCCCATCAAGCTAACAGCACTATCTGGGACAGAGGGCTTTAACCAAGTCTCTGTTGCAATAATGACAGCAATTTCTCACCTTCCGGTTTGTTGTTAAATCCAGCCTCAAGTAATCCTTTTTTGGTTCTAAGGAGCGAGCATTTGCAAACAAAATACATGGAAGAGACACTCTGTATGGTCTAGCTTTTAGCCTAGACGTTAGGCCTCTGCGTTTGCCACGTTTCCTCTTATGGTCACACCTCCTTTTCTTCCGAAGATGATCAGCAACGAAGGGAAACTTCCCAGCTGCAATGGCTGCTCCTCCACTCTGCCCCTGTGGCCCGAGATACTGCCTTCGCTGCTCAAAACACTGAGCACGATGCTGTTTCCACCTCCAGGAACTTCCTTTCTTCCTCCCCGCTCCTCCAGACATTGCAGCTGATCTCTCACCCTCCGTGTCAGCCGCTGGCAACTCCATCCTTGATTTTCTCCTCTGTAGTAATACGAGGCCATGCAGACTCTCCTGAACATATTTCTCCACCGTTCCAGTGAATTTCTTCATCTCCAATATGGATTGATGTTCGTATGAAAGTTTAGCAGCCCAACTCAGCTTAGTTGTCCCTATTTCTGAAAAGTGTTTCAGTCCAGATCATTCATTTCCCTCCCTAACACTTTTGAGAGCTGAAGCAGCCGCAGCCAAGCAAGGTGCCACCATGCAAGTAACAAAGAAGGGCCAGTCATTCTCTTAGCCCTAGCAAGGAGGCAAAGGCAAATCACATCGAAAATTGCCAAGGAAATTGCAGGGATTTTTCCAGGCACTACAGTAATCAACACTGACTTGAATGCATTAAAAAAATGTTTAGAAGAGGGAACTATTTGGTGCTTTTTTTAATCTAATGGTGCTCTTACCAACTTCCCACTCTTGTGTTAGAATATCATTTAACTCTGAAGTCACTCACTGCAGAGTAATTGCATCAAAACCAATGAAACTAATTCCTAGAGTTAGTGGGCTTAAGAATGATTGTATTAATCCTTCATTTGTGGTCAGGAAAATTGAAATTATTTTTTAATTATATTATTGTCTTATTATAATTGACTTTGAAAACTTAAAATCATGCTTTTCTCTAGAAGCAGTAAGAATTTGTGCTTTTTTCATTACAGTCGAAAATTGGGTGGGAGTTTACACAGTCAAGGATTGTTATCCAGTTCAGGAAACCTACACCAAGAACTACAGTGTGACAACCTCCACTCGTTTTTTTGATCTCAAGCTTGGGATAAGTGACCCATCTGTTTTCATCCCTCCCAGCACTTGCCAGACAGCTCAGCCAGAAAAGATGACTTATGTATGCTGATAGTAGATCTTGGCTTCTACAGTACATATGTAAGCTCAATATGTATTATTATTAATTAGCTGCTAATGTCTAATGTGACTGTTGCACTTTGCAGAATGCAGGTTCTAACAGACTAGAAAAAGAGGATAAACTCATATCTTTTGAGGCATGTTATTCTAAATGTGTTCTCATATTCTACAACTGTAAGCAAATGATCATTCATATTTATTTGTTTTAGCTGCTAACATCCTCTGGCAGAAGCTTTTCTGTTTTTTCAAGTGATATAATATATTTCTAAAACCATATTAAAATATGAAATGTGTTAATTTTAGAGAGCTGGGAAAAGTACATGTAGTAGATAAGTCTTACCATAGGATGGCACCCAAAGGTGTTTTTTAACGAGGCAACTGGATTTTCTTGTTTTCTTTGAAGACATTTTGCTTCTCATCCAAGAAGCTTCTTCAGCTCTGTCTGGATATTAGAAATGGAAGGATTTATATTTCTTGCAGACAGCTGGTCATTTGCATTATTTTAGAGAATTGTTGAAGCCACTTGCAGGTTTGTCTGTGTCCTCAGGGTAACCTGAGTAGTGCAAATGGGTGTGGAACCTTCTTGGAACTGCTGAAAGAACTGTTGTAGACTGTAGATAGATGATAGCATATCCCCCCCCCCTCTGTTGAGAGAGGGCTGGTCAATTTTGACATAGATGGCCTCTTTGACCCCTCTTTCAAACTAGTGGCCTCTCTGTCCAAAATGTGGACTCAAAGAGAAAAAAGAAATCCAGTTGCCTCTTGAAAAAGCACCTTTGGAACAACCATGACCTGGATGACTGAGAATCCCCATAGCCATAAGATGGTACATTGTAGCAAAATAATTTTCTGAAAGCTGCTATAGTGAATGAATGATTCTCTTGTTATTTATTTATTAAATAGATTTCTATGGCAGCCTAACTCAGATATAATCTCCAGATATCATACATCATTAAACAAACAACAATATAAAAACCTCAGGAGACATGTTCCCAGTGGCGGTAACAAATGCAATCGTATAGAGCCACTGACAGGCCCTGAATCGGTCTGGGGTCCCCAGGTCTGATAGAGCAGGGCTTTTCAACCTTTTCACCCATTGTGCCACTTTTAGAATATGGCAACATCCGAGTACCACCAGTCACCTAGCAAGATGTCAAAAACTTGATGATAAAGTGATAAAGTGCAGGTAGTCCTCGACTTATAACAGTTCGCTTAGTGACTGTTCGAAGTGACAATGGCACTGAAAAAAGTGCCCCCCAAGCCACAGCCGAGCAAGACACCTGCCTGCCTGCCCGGCCGCGCTCTTCCTCCTCTCCGAGGTTTTTATTGTGAGCATTTCTGTTGAGGATTGGCAGCGGGGGTGGGGTGGGGGGTGTTTGGTTTTTATTCCCCCCGTCTGCTGGGTGGTTGCAGCAGGTTTTGGTCACTTCACATGACCCTGGGACACTGTGAC
>NW_015386416.1:411155-419249 GCF_001527695.2 Protobothrops mucrosquamatus
AGGGCTCAGCAGACGCGCCAGGATCAGCACTGAGCTCCAGCTGGAGCCTGGCGCTGATCCTGGAGCTTCCATTGAGCCCTGACCAGCCCTGCAGCTCCAGCCGTCTCTCGCTCAGGCTTGTGCAGCTCATTCCCCTCCCCCACTACCACTTTTCTAGGATGGTCACGTACCACCTGCCAGGTGCCAATGTACCACAGGTGGTACCCGTACCACTGGTTGAAAAGCCCTGTGATAGAGCTATATCTTGAGAGCTTTCTGGAAAAGTAGCAAGGAGGGGGTTAACTTTATTTCCAAGGAAATGATGTTTCAGAGGAAGGAAGCTACTATAGAAAAGGCCCTTCTTCTAGGTCCTGGTGAACCTCCTTAACAGATGGGACCCACAATATATTCTGCCTTTCCACTTTGGTCGGCCGATTAGATGAAAAAGTTTTCTGTGAAGAGTCATTTAAAGCAGGGTCCCCAACCTGTGAGCCGTGGCCCACTACCGGGCTGTGGCCTCTTGAATGAGCCGTGTGAATGGCTCTCCCCTACTGAGAATCACGCAGGCTCTAGCCCTACCCCAAGCATCACCCGGAGGCTAGCCTCACCCTGAGCATCACCCAGGCACAAGGCCCATTTCTAGTGTCACGGCGCTAACCCTGTACTTAGCACTGTGCGGGCGCTAACCCCGCCCATGTTTGCATCGCATGCGCACATGCAGCCCCATGCCTCCCCCTTCCTTTCCCTCCGGACCACCAACCTAGAAAGGTTGGGGAGCTCTGTTTTAAAGTTTAGGACAGGGGTGTCAAACTGCCCGCGGGCCATTGCATCATATGGAGGCCATGCCCACCCCAGCTCTAGCAATACAAAAAAACTTGTAATACATCGTGACACGTCACATGATGCGATGAGTTTGATACCTGTGGTTTAGGTAAATTGCTGTGATATAGAGAATGAGAAACTATATATAAATCTTATTTTTCCATATGAAAAGTTGTATCTGATGCTTTTCTTGTGTTCATAATCACTATTAAAACATGTACAATGTCTTGTCAGAAAACTTGGCAACATATAAAACACTCTTACGAATTATGCAATGTATAGTTATTATTCTGATAGTCCAGAAGAGAAGTAAATATAGTGAAGATTATTATTATGTCAGCAAGATTAAGAGTAGTCACCAGAGTCACCATTGTTAGTTTTGGAAATGGAAATATTTAAGAAGAAAAAAGTTTTAATGGATGATACAAAGATCTGCTCTTTATATAATCAAAATTAAATTACAGATACTCCTTGAATTGTAACAGTTCACTTAGCAATGGTTCAATCCTCGCCAAAAGTACTTATGACCTGATCCCAAAGTTATGTATGTTGCAGCACCACAGCGGTCGTTCATCCTTACGACCAACCACACAGGTGCTGGAAAACGTTTCCTGCCTATTTTCCCCCAATCATGCCCTACTGCAGTGGTGGCGAACCTCTGGCACGGGTGCCAGAGGTGGCACTCAAAGCCCTCTCTGTGGGCATGCGTGCCGTCGCCCCAGTCCTCGGCCTTCAGCTGGGTTTTATAAAACCTTTTCGCTTTAGGCCTCCGTCGCCGTGTGCCAAAAAAAAGGTTCAATCAATCAGTCAACTTCAACTTCTCGCGGGGAAAAAAAAGATCTCGCAAAGTTGGAATTGATTGATTGAACTTTTTAGTGCCACCCAGTCTTCCGTTACCACTGCAGCCACGTCCACTCAATGGGCCACGTCCACCCAATGGGCCACACCCATCCGGCACCCGACGATGCATAAATGGGTTTTGGGTTGCAGTTTGGGCACTCGGTCTCTAAAAGGTTCGCCATCACTGCCCTACCGGGTCTCTGCAGGCACTGGGCCAGCTTTGGTAACCCACTGTATTCCACATGCTCTTCCTCACCCGTCACCCACCGCTCAGTTGCGTTTGGAAGATTTTCAGAGCTCAAGATGTCGATACGAAATAGTTTTCCTTAGATTTAGTGTTCTTACATACGATTCCGTCCTCTTTGGAAAAGTATTTCTCATGGAAGACAAGTGTATGCAAGAACGTGAGATTTATTATGTTCCTGCAGGCTTTATTTTGGCCCAGCCTGAGTGGTGCCATGTGTTCCCTCTGCATATTTTCATCAACAGTTCCTAAACAGCTAAAGCAGCAGCACAGTTGCCGGGGACACCCAAATACTTACAGCAGGCCAGGTTGATGCAAATCTGGCGGTCCTCAGGAGGGTTCCTTCGTTTGGAGCGACCCTTGCGGTCCGCAGGCACCTTCCTGCCTGCCAGATCTCCATCAGAGTGTGCCCGGCAAGCAAGGGGTGCAGAGCAGCCAGCATACCAAACTCTCCAGGTCTGGAGCAGCACAATTGGTAAGAGCCAGCCCGGCCTCTCCCATTTCCCACTGAGCCCCAGCCTCTCTCAAGTGGGCATGGCCCTGCCCTGCCACTTGAGTGCCAAACCTGCCTGGATCTCGCTAATTGCACCGCCACACAAAGGGAAGCCTTGGGTGGATGGAAGCAGTGGTCTTGTCTCTGCACTAGGCCTCCCATGGTCTTCCCCACTCCTGAGGTACCCTATGTGCTCTTAATAACCTGTGCATTTGATTTGTGAATACATTGGGGAGAGGAGGAATGGGCTCATTCCTTTATCATGATCCAGTTTACAAATCCTTAGGTTACACATGTAATTGGCAGGCTCCATTACATTCGTAATTCGAGGATTACCTGTAAAAATAACAGACATATATAAAATATGTGTTAATACTCTAATTATAGTCTTTTCACCCCAGAAAAATATATATTGTAACCCTAATCATTTTGCAGTTGACTAGTGGTGATTCAAGCCAGTGGTGTTCAAGCAAAGCCCCTGATATTTTGAATTTGCAGCCAAGGCACCTATCACTTTTGGTATTGTCTTTGCTTTCTTTTGCTGCAGTAGTTCTGTAGGTATTTGATTCTCTCCAGTTCTTTCTTTTTTGTTCTGTTGTCTCCATTATTAGTGTCCACTATCCAGACCTTTTTATCTTATCAACAGTTGTTAAGTCTGGGATGTTATGTGCTTGTCTTTTTGAACTCTGAAGTCCCAGAGCACTTTAGCGTCTTCACTTCCTTATTATTATTATCCCCCTAGTTTTTGTTTATAGGCTGTATCTCTTTTTTATTCTTCATTTGATTTTTCTTATAGACTAGTTGGTCTAGTTTATACTTAGTAGGCTATTCTTTAATTAGAATACAACAGTGATAACTTTGATATCAGCACAGCCTTGAAGAGGTTTCCCAACTATTTTTCTTCCATGTTAGATGACTTGTAAACCAGGGATTCTCAGTATGCAACTTGAAAAAGTAGTTCATACAATTCTTGTGTTTTAACTTTAGTTATTTTTACTCATGTTGTAAGAGTGTATAATGTACTGATTCCTTCTGAAAATTTGTGAAGTGGTAAACCTAGAAAATCTGCTTATTAATTCAGAAATGTCAAGAATGAGACATTTTTATGCATAATTTGCTAAGGTCTTTTAAAGATACATTTATTCTCATATTGAAAGATGAAAACACCCCTATTGTTATTCTCCTCTATTAATAAAGAATAATGCAGTCCAAGGATGATTTGAAATTTAATTTTAATTTCTCCATAACTATTTCTTCAATAATTGGTCAGGTATTCCAGTTGTTCTTTCTACTCTGATGTACAGTACTTCTACTTATTAATTCATTGTTGGAACAACTAATTTTATTGTGAGACTTCTGTTTACACGCTGTTTTTATTTTTACTATAAATATTAGATACATGTGGGGAAATCTTGTAATCACAGAAAATCTTGATGAAATTAAAAGGGGGCTATACATACAAATGTCTTTACAAATAATTGGAACTCTGTACGGAATTTGTAATTATGGAGAAAAGCCTTTGGTTTTCACTCAACTTGTACAGTTTTGAGACAAGGTGATCTGGTGCTCATATTCATTGTAATTCTGTGAATTTGTCATTCACAGGTGGAATGTATGGAAAGGGAAGATTTCCATCTTCTCCTAAGGTCAAATACGTAAAGAGCTTGTCACTTTATTTACATCTGGAACAGTTAGAAAAATATGTATTTGATACAGGGGTGCCAATATTTTATATTAGAGCTGTGCATGCATTCACAAGTATTGTTTTGTGCCTTGCTTAATCACTACAACACTGCTATTAATTAAACATCTATATCTGTTCTTCTGTTTTAAGAGTTTCTTGAATTATTCAACTTCTGAAAACAGTGGTATTATTGTTAGGCTTTTGTGAAAGATGGAAGAAAAACATGACGACTTTAATTAGTAGGGGTGAGGTGTTGTGTTCATGCATTGGGTGAAGCTTAAACCCCTACTTCAGAATGACTTTTGAAGCATTCACAGCCCTATTACTACCGTTGTTTCCCTGAAAATAGACCTGGTCTTATTTATTAATTTATTTATTTATTTGCCTCCCAAAAAATGGAAGAAGCAAAAAGTTGAGAATACAGAAAGGAGTTGCCATGGAATGTGAAAAGAAATATATATTTCTGTGAGCGAAATAAGCCATGATGTGGTCTTAGAAGGTTAGATATTATTTAACTGAAAAAAAACTATAAAAGCATAGATAAGTTTCTTAAGTGATATGGTCACAATGTACAGAATGATCTAAATAAAATTGTGATGCTAAAAGTAGTCCTTGAAATAAATCTCATTTTTATGACAATTTTTTATCATCGTTTAAGCATCATCTGGGCCATTAAGTGAACTAAAATCAAGCTTGCTGTTTGCTTCTGTTCATTAAGGACCTCCACGATCATTAAGTAAATCAAGAGGCTCAAGAATTTGCAGGGTTCCCTGGCATGTTGCTCCCAGAGGGAACCGCTGCTGCTGTTCATTAGCTGGCACCCAGCTAGGCGCCCAGACCAACAGTGGGATGGCGGTGAATTTGCAGGGCTCCCAGGCATGCAGCTCCACAGGGAACTGCTGCTGCTGTTCATTAGCTGGTCTGACAAGGCAAGGCAGCCCTCCACCTCTGAACTGCAGCGCTTTCAGGCAGGTGTCCGGCACTCCTTCCAGCTCCAAAGTGAAAGAACCGCTCTGCACAGGCACCCTACCTGCCACGGCACACCAGCTCCCTGCACCACAAGGCAAGATTGGCCACTGCCTTGCCTTGCACTGCCGGTGCCCTAAGCTCTTCACCAGCTGACTCACGGTGTGCAAACTGCTCCAGATCCTCACTGTGCTTTGCCATTTTTTGAGAATTCATGATCAAAGTTCATATCAAGATGTTTCAGAGGCCCAATTGGTAGAAATCCATTGGAAATCGATGCTGCTATTCTGCAACAGATAGGTTTGTGCTCCAAACTGTTTTATAAATATGGTTATGTTTCTCTATAATGGAAAACTATTTGTCATTCTGAGATGGCTGTTGAGAAAATGGTGGTGGGAAAATAAGACTTTCTTGTTTTGTTTAACTTGTTTTTGTTTTTTATTGGACTGCTTATTTTGGACTACATTGTTTTTATCCACTTGCATTATAATTATATTGTTTTTTCAATAAATTTGCTTTTCATTTGTGAAGACCTTTTGGAAAGGAGATTCCCATTCTGTTTTATCTTATAATATCCTATTTTCTTTCTTTCCTGATGCTTGTTTTTTTTCTTGTGTATTATTGTATTACGCAAATACAATAAAAGATATTTAGGCATTTATTTTTCAAATGGATTTGATACTATTGTGGAACAACCCATGAAAACATTAACACACAAAGATTTCAAAGTCTTTGAGACGGGTCTATTCTGAATTCCTCTTTCAGTGAGAATTATTTCCAATTCTATAGTTTGGACTTGAATTTTCTGAACACTCTCATGGAGGCTGGGCTTAATGGTAATTGACAACTGAATCAAATGGAAACTCCTCGGTCATCTACTTGGTTTACTTAGATCGGCCTACTAGTTAGTCCCTGAGGTACAAGCCTGATGAAGCCTGCCCATTAGGGTTCTAAGTCAAAAATATTGTCAAATGAATCAGACTCAATTTTATGACATTTTTAAATCAAATTCGTGAATTGAATCAAATGGATCATTAAATGAATGAAGATCTGACTTACTTTCCCGAATGCTGCCAGCCAATCATCAGCTGTTTCCGGTGCAATCTTTTGCTCAGGAACTAAATTTCCTCCAAGCAGGCTCCCAGAGCTCTCAGCTTACAGTTGCTTAAAAAAAATTATTTAAAAAAATCACTTGCTGCTAATCATCTCAAGCTAATCAGGCAGGAGGCCAAAGTGGGGTGGGGTGGGGAATTTACAGAGCTCTCGGCTTGAGTCTTTTTTAAAAAAAACAACAACAACAACTTGCCATTAATTAGCTCAAGTGCTTCCAGGCAGGCACCCAGTGGGAGGTGGGGGAGGAATTTATAGAGCTCTCGGCTTACAATAGTAATAGAGTTAGAAGAGACCTTGGAGGTCATCTAGTCTTACAGGACATCTATACTATTTCTGATAAATGCCTATCCAGTCTCTCCAGTGATAGGGCATCCATAACTTCTGGAGGCAATTTAAATTTAAAACCTCTTAAAATCACTGTCCCTGATCAGCTCAAGCCTCTCCAGGCAAGCATCCAAAGTGGGGTAGGAGTGGGAATTTCCTTCCAGCAAGGGGTCAGCAGACTCTCTGGTGGGTCTGTGCTAAGGAGAGGAGGCACTAGCAGCTACATGGAACCCATCCTTTGCTTGTATTGATCCATTAATTCCAAGGCTTTCCTCCCCATATGAGCTGAAGATTAGCCCCTGATTTTTATTCCTCACCCACAAAACAGCCCTGAGAACTAGGGCAGATTGACAGAGGGCTGATAAAAATTTTAATTTTCTAGACATGAACCATATCAGATTTGCAGACGGCACCAAGCTGGTGGGAATAGCCAACTTTCCAAAAGATAGGCTCAAGATCCAGAAAGATCTCAGCAGACTTGGACCCTGGGCCCTATCTAACAAAATGAAATTCAGTGATTACACTTAAGCAAGGAAAACCTTCCTTTAGACCAAAAAAAATCTTACACACTCCTCCCCTCATTTTCTGTTTCTGTTCTAGGAAATTATCATTATTAACATTACTGTATAAAACTTTTTAGTAATAATATATAAATACTGTCTAATAGCTTAAAAATAAAGTGCAAAACATTGAAATACAATATAAGTGAAAACATAAGTGCAGTGAAAAATCTAAAATAGTCCTCTTTGCTGAGGTCTGAAAGGGTGGAACAACTGGTTGATGACTGAGGCTTATCCAGGGCTGTTGAGAAAGATGGAGATGGGAGTACTATAGTTTTCTGAAAGAATCCTGCAAGAGTTGTTTGCACTGGATTTTTTTGTTTGTTTAGCTTCATACATTTCTTCAGATTTCAAAATGTTATTGATTTCTCTTTAGATTCTACCCACAGTTTTTTGTTGAGATTAGTGTCACTCAAAAAAGATAAAACATTTCATTTTGGCGAAAAGGAGCGTTGGCTTACCTTGAACGCCTCTTCTCAGCATGATGATGAAGAATCCACCAATGGGTTATTTCAGTCCTCCTGCCCAATCAGACTAAGTTATCAAAGTTGTCACGCCCGTCCTTGCCTGGTACCTCCCAGTGTCAGCGACGGCGGAGCCAATGACGATAGTTCGACGTGAAGACTCTCAAAAGAAGTAAAAAAAAGGAAGCAACCCCCTGACATGGACCTAACTGATCTCTAGAGGGGTGGGCGTGGATTCTTCATCATCATGCTGAGAAGCGTTCAGGTAAGCCAACGCTCCTTCTCCAGCATGATGGATGAAGAATCCAGGGCTGTGGAGTCGGTAGATAAATGTTCCGACTCCGACTCCTCATTTTTTTGTACTTCCGACTCCCCGACTCCAACTCCTCTGTATTAATATGCGAATTATTTTATACATTCCTTGAAGGAAAGAAAGGCAACATACATGTCATTACCACAGGACTACTGGCTGGGAAGCCAACAGTCTACTGTATTGAACAGTTTAAGCAAAAGACAAACACAATGAAAACAACAAAGTTTTATTAATTTTTTTATTAATTTAATTAATCAAGTGGCTGGATAGTAGCAGCAGGCATAAACATCAG
>NW_015386416.1:421583-432486 GCF_001527695.2 Protobothrops mucrosquamatus
CTAGTCCTGCAAAAAACATATTTACTTAATCCCTTATCAGTGAGAGGCTAGGTTACCCATGGGCGCTGCGTTCCCTGTAACAGCAGAACACAACACTATGGAAAGTATAAGTATTGCCGCTCCTAATTGTGCGTTGCGTGCCATATAGTGAAGCACATGAAAAGCATGCTTCTTCACGGTCACTTAACGTGTTCGTTTTTGCGGTTACGTGAGGCACTGCATGCATTGGTCTTTATTCTTACAATAGAGAAGTCATTAATTATAACTTTTTGTGAATTGGAACATTTAAACTTGCTTTTTTTTAATTCCAATCTAAATTTAGTAGGAGTCGGAGTCGGTGCATTGTTTGCCGACTCCGACTCCAGGTACCCAAAATTTCCTCCGACTCCTCGACTCCGACTCTGACTCCACAGCCCTGGAAGAATCCACCAATGGGACTTACCAAAGCCCCCACTGTCCCTATGGGAGGGAGTCATTTGGGGCCTGTGTCCCTAGTCCTGACACTACCTGTTGTAGTATTCGCCTACCAAAGGAAGCTTCGGCCGAGGCAAATTTGTCCAGTCGGTAATAACTAATGAAGGGGGACGGCGAAGACCATGTCGCCACCCTGCAAATATCCTCTATGGATGCTGGTGTTGCCCACGCCGCAGAAGTGGCAGCACTGCGGGTGGAATGTGCCATCACATGACTTGGAACTGGCAGGGAAAGTGACACATACAGTACACCCCTGCTATGCACACCTTGATCCACCTGCCTATGGTAGAGGTGGATACCTTCTGCCCCATGGAAGAAGATTGAAATGATACAACAGGGCTTCTGATTTACGAAAGGCCGCTGTGCGCTTGATGTAATAGCGCAAGGCTCTATGTACGTCCAATGTGTGCCGTTGGTGTTCCAGGTCATGTGACGGACAGGGACAAAAGTTTGGGAGAATAACTTCCTGTGCCCTATGAAACACTGTGTTTATCTTAGAGATAAAGGAAGGATCTAACCTGAGAACCACCCTGTCCTCGTGAAACGTGCATAGGTCTTTCCTGATAGATAAAGCGGCCAGCTCCAAGATACGTCTGGCTTAGGTAATGGCAATCAGGGAGGAAACCTTGAGTGACAAGTATCGCAAGGAACAGGTTCTAATGGGTTCAAAGAGTGAGGCAGTTAGGGCCTGCAGAACCTGGGGTAGCTCCCAGGAGGGATATCTGTGGACCACAGGCGGTCTGCTATTCGTAACTCCTTTGAGAAAGGAGCGGACCATGGGATGCTGAGACAAGGATTCTGATCTGTCCCAGGAAAGCACCGTGGAAAGAGCCGCTACCTGCCTTCGAATGGTGTTGGGTGACAACCGCTTATTGATGCCCTCCAACAAGTAGTCTAAGACCTTTGGGATGGTCACTTTGGAGAGACTCAAGTGGTTCCTGTCACACCAATGGCAGAAATTTCGCCAAGTGTGATCATAAATGCGGTTAGTCGCTGGCCTTCTGGCAGCCTGAATCATGTCAATCACCCCTGACGAATATGACTCTTGAGTCAGGGTGCGGCGTTCAAGCACCAGGCGGCCAATTGGAGCCATTGGGGGTCTGGATATTGTAGAACCCCCTGCGTTAACCATATGCGACTGTCGGGAATCCTCCACGGAGAAGTTGTGGAGAGGCTCACTAGGTCTGCGAACCACGGTCGTCTCGGCCAGTGAGGTGCAATGAAGATTAGCTCTGCCTGTTCCTCTAGGATCTTCCTGACAACTGCTGGAAGCAGAGGGAGAGGAGGAAATGCGTACAATAGGCCCTGTAGCCATGGGCTGTGTTGTGCATCCGTCCCCTCCGCCCCCCAAGAGGGGAAGCGTGAAAAGAACCTGGAAGTGGGCATTCTCCGGCGAGGCAAACAGGTCCACAATCGGATGGCCAAACCTGTCTGTGATCTCCTTGAAGAGATCCGGGTGCAGCCGCCACTCTGAATGGTCCACTATTGACCTGCTGAGGAAGTCCGCCTGCCGGGTCGCCTCTCCCGAAATGTGCTCGGCCCTGATGGAAAGCAGGTTGGTCTCTGCCCAGGAGCCCAACGCCCGAGCCTCCATCATGAGGGACCTGGAACGAGTGCCCCCTTGCCGGTTCACGTGAGCCTTTGCAGCTACGTTGTCCGTGAGGACCAGCACATGTTTCCCCCCAATCTCGATGCGGAAGTGTTGGAGAGCCAAATGGATCACCCTGAGCTCCAACCAATTGATGTTGTGCTTCAGGTCCAACCGCTACCATTGACCCTGAGCCATCTGAGATTGGAGGTGCACCCCCCAGCTGAAGAGACTTGCGTCTGTGGTCAAAAGAGTTCTGTGAGGCTCCTTGAAGAGAGTCCCCTTGCGCATGACCGAGGATGTCCACCAGTCGAGGGAGCGAAGGACCTGATAGGGAACCCGTACCAGTTGGTTGGAGGCACTGGTGCACAGTCTCTGGTATGGGAGCATGAACCATTGGAGGGTCCGGGCATGTAATCTGGCCCAAGGCACAATCGCTATGCAAGATATTACCATATTTTTCGCTCTATAAGATGCACCTGACCATAAGACGCACATACCAGTAGTTTTTAGACGAGGAAAACAAGAAAAAAAATATTCTAAAGCAAATGGTGTACTAAAATATTTAATAAACTATAACAGAATAATATTTCAACCATGTTAAGTGGACAGCAGTCAACGTGACATTAAGAATCATTATGACTGTCATTAACAAATGGAGAGACTTTAAGTTTCGAGTACTCTTCTAATTTTCTTGGAACCCCAAGAACTCATCGCTAGAGTCAGAATTTATGAAGCTCAGTTGCTCACAATCACTAACATCACTTTCTTCACTATCTTGATATACAATATCATCTTCAGTTCCATCTAAAGCATTGCTAATGCCACATTTTTTGAACGACTGTACAACGATTTCATCCTTTACTGAGTGCCATGATGTTTTCACCCATTCACAAGCTTGAGTGATAGTGGGCCTCTTCATTCGTCCAGAAGGTGTCAGATCATGATTACCAGCAGCCATCCATTTGTTCCACTCTTCTCGCATAAAAACCTTAAACGGTTTGTTGATGGAAACATCGAGAGGTTGCAACTGGCTGGTAAGACCTCCAGGAATTACGGCCAGCTGAGTCTTCACTTCTTTAAAGTACTTTTTTGTATTTTCACTAATATGTGCTCTAAACTGGTCAAGCACTAACAAGGCAGGTTTTTTCAGAAGCCCTCCAGGACGTTTGGACCACACTTTTTCAACCCATACTCTCATTCCATTTTCGTCCATCCTTTCTCATGAATATGTACAACAACTCCTCGTGGAATCACTTCTTTTGGAAATGTTTTCCTTTTGAAGATTAACATGGGTGGCAATTTGGTGCCATCTGCACAGCAGGACAATACAACCGTGTAATGGCTTTTCTCATGTCCTGAGGTTTTCATGGTGATGGTTTTGGCACCTTTCAGATCAACAGTCCTATTAGATTGCACATCAAAGGTTAGCGGGACTTCATCCATATTTCCAATCTGGCCAGTTTCAAAAGCATTTTTCATCCTAGCATCAATTACAAATTTATGGAAAGATAGGATCTTAGATTCATATTCTTGTGGCATTTTTTGCGCAATTCTAGTTTTTGTGCGTATAGCAAGGCCACATCGCTTCATAAATCTGTAGCACCACGAAGGTGATCCAGTAAAATCCTGAATGCCTTTCTCTAAAGCAATGCGTTTGCCTTCATATATGATCATTTTTGTAGAGACTGAGAAGCCATTATTCCGGTGATGTGTAATCCATTCTTTCATGTCCACGTCTAACTGTGGCCACTTTGCTGCGTGCCCACGAAAAGTGTGCTTACTTTTATCTGCTTTTTGCAGCTGATCCTCTTGCTTCCTCCACTCTCTTATCATTTTTTCAGTTGGAGGCGGCCCAAAATGTCTTTCCGCTGCTCTGTTTCCATGGTCCTTAGCATATTTTACTACCTCCAGTTTAAAAGGAATTTTATATGCTAGTCTTTTCTGCTTTATCATCCTTGTATGTAGAATGAGGTGATATTTTTCTGCAAGAAAATACAGTAATGAAGGAACTGTCAGGAATGTGTATCCAATGTTTACCACTGAGTGCTGACCATTTGCATTATCATTGAGTGTTGAAGGACTACGTTATCAGAGTGTTGTCTTAATTCAATCAGAAAAACATACTCTTGTGCCTCAAAGCAAACAATTGCGGTCATATTAACCACTTGCGGACCGTCGTATTGTAAATATACGGCAGCCTCACAATCTGGTTAATCCCAGCCGCCATCTCCGTAAGGGGACGGTGCACTCCGCAACAAGTAGGGAGGGACTGATTCTCTCTCTCTGCTTACCTATCGTTCTGGCAGAAAGAAACTGCTAGAAAAAAAGAGAAAGTGACCTGTAAAAAAAAAGTTAAACACACACACAACACGGTAATAAAAAAATTATTTTTAACCACTTGACCCCCGTAGTGTTCCGCCCCCTTAATGACCAGGCCCCTTTAAGAGATTTTGCGCTCTGCAACTTTAAGGGTTTAGTGCGCGAACATACCACATAGTACGAGTGATCAGGTTAAGACTATTTGATCGTTTCTGCGACTTTAATTTTTTTTATATTAATGAAAAAGTATAGTAAAAGTTGAAAAAAATGTTTTTTTTATTTTCTGTTGTAAAAAAAAAAGTTATATGTGTTTAAAAAGAATTTTTTTATTATGTGTTCTGTGTCTTTAACATTTTTTTTTTCAGATCGCTGGCCGTTGCAGTCTACGAGAGCAATCGTGAAGTAGAGACGGACCATCGATTTGTCCCTACTTCATGCGGCTCCCAGTGCACGCGCACGCCGTCCCCTGGAAGTCTCGCAACGCGAGACGCCATCAAGAGACGGCGGCTGGGAACAACCAGCCTGCGAGGCCGCCGTATATTTACAATACGCCGGTCCACAGCTGGTTAAACACATTTAACTTTTTTTTTTACATCAGAAAATAAAAAAACATTTTTTTAAATACTTTTTCGTTAATATAAAAAAAACTAAAAGTCGCAGCAGCGATCAAATAGTCTTAAATGAAAGCTCTATATGTGACGGTGAAAGTGCGTTAACCTGATTGCTCGTACTATGTGGTATGTCTATGCAATAAAGGGGGCGTAACACTGCGGATGTCAAGTGGTTAAAGAAATTACAACATATGGCTGACAAAAGAGAAGAGACAAAAATATACCCCAAAAAATGGACTTTGGGCATCATATGTATAAAGTAATAATTGATTCCAGTTACCTTATCAATTATTAATTTATATACATATCATGCACAAAGTCCATTTTTTTATATGTATAAATTAATAATTGATAACTGGAGTCAATTATTACTTTATACATATGATGCCAAAAGTCCATTTTTTTTCTTTGTCACTTTAATCTAATGGTAATGGGAGCTGGCAGTGTTTTACCTCAGGTGTTTGAGTGAATGAGTGAGTGTGAGGTAAAAATTGCACATGCGCACTGCAGAGCCCGGCGAGACCAGTTGCTAGGCGACGGGCAAGGGGACGCCATCTACCGCCTTCTCTCCAAGCAGCTCGCTGTCTTCTCTGCAAGCAGCTTGCCGCCTGTCACAGCAACAGGTAAGCTGAATTCCAGCGTAGCCCAGCAATCTTCTCCTCGTAAATCAAGCCATCTTCTTTTCTCCTCCACGCCGCACAATTTTGCTTCCCGGCCATATCTGCTGCCCTCCCCCGGCTGCAGCCTTTCCTCCTCCATGCCGAACAAGCTCTCCTTGCTTCCCGGCCAGTATATGCTCTCCTCCCCTGCACTCAGGCTTCAGCTCCAGGCGGCATTCGCTCCATAAGATGCACAGACATTTTCCCCCATCTTTTTTTGGGGGGGGAAGTGCGTCTTATAGCGCGAAAAATACGGTAATTTCCCCAGTAACTGGGAAAGCACGGCTAGTGTCACTACCCGCTCCCTGAGGACCAGGTCTCGGATGCTGTTTCCACGGTCTTCTGACAAGAACACATGATAGGAGTCTGTGTCTATCACCGCGCCCAGGTGTAAGAGGCGGGTTGAGGGGACCGTCTGGCTTTTCTTGAAATTTATCGAGAACCCGTGGTCCTGAAGAGTTCTGATCGTAAGGGCCAGATCCGACTGGGCGGTCGGGGCGGAGGTTGATTGGATCAGGATGTCGTCCAGGTAACACTGGACGTGTACCAGGGCCAATCTTAAGTGTGCTGCCAGAATCGCCAGGATCTTGGTGAAGACCCTAAGGGCGGAGGAGAGACCGAATGGTAGGGCCCTGTATTGGAAGTGGCGGTTGAGATGACAAGAGTCGCAGAAATTGGTGATGTTCCGGGAGGATGGGGATGTGTAGATATGCCTCTGTGAGATCGATTGAAGTCATAAAATCCCCTCGCCTGATGCTGCCCAAGATGGAGTGGAGCGTCTGCATCTTGAACTTCCGATACTGGAGGTGGAAGTTCAGGACCTTGAGGTCGAGGATTGCCCTCCATCCCCCTGAGGATTTTGGGATTACAAATAGGATGGAGTAGTATCCCTTTCCTACCTGGTCCGCTGGGACCTCCTCTATGGCCTTGATGCTTAGTAAATGCCGAATGGCGTCTGCCATGAGACCTCTTTTTATCGGGTTTCTCATAGTTGGACAAAAGACGAAATGGTCTATGGGTCTGGTTATGAACTCTAGGGATAGACCCTCTCTTATGATCTGCAGTACCCAGGAGTTTGTGGTTGTGTTTTCCCATTGGCGGATGAAGAGAGTGAGTCTGCCGCCAATGGGGGGGGTCCCCACTAAGTCACTTGGAGCGACAGAAGGGGCAACCTCCCTCTGCCCCGAAAGGAAGACTTATTCTGGTTCTGGTTTCGGGGCCGGTCTCTGTAATTTGTCCTGCCCTGGGAGTATAGGGACGGTATGTCTGTCCAGCCTCTGCTGTTGCGATAACTTTTTGTTTTTGCTTGTTTTCCACCAGGTAGGGTGTTAATGCCTCCCCAAATAATCGGCCTCCTTTAAATGGAGCCGTGGCCACCCGCCATTTGTGTTTGCTCTCGGCCCTCCAGTTTTTAAGCCAAAGCAGCCTCCGAGCAACTATGCTGGAAGCCATTGCTCGGGCCGAGTGCCTGGCGGCGTATAAGGACACATCCGCCATATATTCTGAGGTCGCTATCAGTTTGGTCAAGTCCTGGTGGACTCTGACCTCTTCCAGGGGAATCCTCTCTTGAAGCTGCCTAAGCCAAGTGAGGGAAATTCTAGCGAAAAAGGAAGTGGAGGTTGCCGCCTTCACTGCCCACGCAGATGCTTGATGAGCTTTGTGAAATGCTAGCTCAGATTTCTTATCCTCCGCCTTAAGGGCGTCAGATACATCTGCTGGTAGCCTGGCGGCTGAGAATAGAGGGGCTAGGGATTCATCCACTTTGGGCACCTCCAATAGGTCAGTCAAATTTTGAGCCATATCTACTATCTTACGCTCAGCTCCCCTCTGGGAAGGTTGTGCGGCCGGGGATTCCCATTGTCCCTGAACATTCTTAAGGAATAAAGGGGCACAGGGGATTTGCTGATGCCGAATTACTGGTTCTGAGAACAGCAGATTCGTGTCTTGGCCAGCGGAGGCCTCCGGGGTGGGGATAGGGTCAGAAGTGATCTTACCCGCTGCGCATGCCCTGCGAAATAAGGATGGAAAAAGCAAAGCGTTAAAGAGCTCAGCCATGGAATGGGAGTCTTGAGGAGGCTCCTCACAATCCGACCACTGATCTGCAGTCCCTTTATAATCAGAGGAGCTGGAAGAATCGGATTCAGGTGAGTGGGGGGGCGAGATAGCACTGGGGTGGTCAAGCCGTGGTCACGTTGAGGCAGTTGGCACTGACGAGGACCTTGGCAGAGATGAAGGTTGGTGATGACCCGATGAGGCATCGCTTGAAGGACTGCCTGCGGTATTATGGTCTGCAGCTGGTCAGCAAAGGAAGGCTCCTGTGAAGGACGAAGCCCTGCTGCAGTCGGTGTGAAATTTGCTGTGGGTTCTGTGGAGGGGCCTGGCAGTTCGAGTTCCTCCCCAAAGAGGGGTGGGCCTCCCTGACCAAAGGTCTGTACTGAGACCTGCTGAAGCTCCCGCTCTGGGGACATGCCCTTGATGAAGTAAGCAATTGTGGGTCCATCTCAAGAGCTGGAAGTGGGGGAAGTGGTGATTTGCGCCCTTTCCCAGCTGACAAGCATTGGGCCCGAGAGAATTGCTTCTCTAGGGCTCGGTGTGTGCGATCGGCCTGCTTGTCAGTTGACTTACTTGACCTCTTGCCGGATTTAGACTTAGCTTTGGCCTTTCCCTTAGCCGCGGCCTCTTGGCAAGTAGATTGTTGACTGGATTGCCTGATAGCAGCAGAAGTCTGTGGCTCAGTGTTTTCTGCCATGGTTAAACGAGAGAGGTTCCTGATGTGGCCCTGGAAGTCTCAATCTGCAAGAGATGTCAGTTACCCACCGTGATGGGGCTGACTTTCACGTGGATTAGCGTGGTCCGGCCCACTGGCCAAGCAGGTCACACACTAGGCGCATCAACGCGCTCGTCACCCAGGGAAGAAACAAAGTCAATGTGTCCGTACGGCACAGTCCTGTGACCCGTGGGGTGATGAGATCTCACGTGTCTCACTTTAGTGGTGATGGTCAGGTCCTAGTGAGAACCACTAGATGCAGAGTGGCAGAAGGCTAAGGTGAAGGAGCGCTAAGTGGCAAAGGCCTGCACAAGATTTTGCAGTGGATGGTGCTGATAGAGCTGTCAAATCTAGTGCAAGTGGAGTGTAGCAAAAGGATCCACTGATCTAGCTATGAAATTAAATTCCTGTTGCGATTAGAAACTGTCAACTGCCCGTTGTCTAATTGGGAGAGAGTAAGGTGCAGTTGCTGTGCTCAAAATGGCCCCGCTAAAGGGAAGGGAGCAGTCGGTGAGGGAATCTCAGTAGCCTATGAGTGTGAGGTTGTCGTCTAGCAAAATCACGTAAAATGGCACCCACAACCGTGGGGCAAGGGAAAATGGCCTTGAATATTCCCGAGGGAATATTTGCTGCATCACAAAATGGCGGCCGCGCTGCCGTCCTGGTGGGGGGGCGAGAATCTGAGGCGATCGGATAGCCTAGCCTTCGATCGTGCAGAGACGCGCTTAAAGTAGTTTAGCCCCCCTGTGTGACTCATTTTATGACTTTAGGTGGGAAAATGCCAAAAAATGCTTCCCGGCTCGCGCCGAACAGCTGAGAGGCACGACGGCGGTAACGGCGCCTTCCAGCCACAGCGGAGACTCCATGGCCGAGAGACAGCCGGTAGGAAGCGATGTCCTAAGGTAGACTTCCTATCCCCAGCAGAATTCGCTAAAACAGTTAACTCTGGCCTGTCAGCTTGAATGAGGACAAGCTTCAGCAAGTGGCTGATGGCCGAATGGCTCCAAAATGGCGACTGCGAGTGTGTTTAGGCCCTGACTGAGGGAAAAACATCAGATGGCAAGCCGATCTTGGGATCATGAGCTAAGCTCTTGCGTGCCTTAAGGGAAAACCCACTGAAAACGGGCTGAGTTCCTCAGTTAAGGAGAAGGTCTCAGCTAACTGGCTGAGCTACCTATCTGAACTCCTGACAGAAGGAAAGGGAAAATATTGTTTTTAAAAGGGACAGAGGACAGAGTCCCCTGTAAAGGGAATGATCAGAGCTGTGAAACCTAAACCTCCAATCTTCCAGTCAGAAGAATCCACTAATGGGTAAAAAAGGCAAATAGTTTCATGTAAGTCAAACCTGCCTGAAGAATGTAATTTGAGAGTCAAAGTTATCACGTCCTCATGGGCGAAAGACTAAGATGAAACTGGGAGGTATCAAGCAAGGACGGGCGTGACAACTTTGACAACTTAGTCTGATTGAGCAGGAGGACTGAAATAACCCATTGGTGGATTCTTCAGCCATCATGCTGGAGAAACTCTGCCAAAAAATTTTACTGTTAACTTTTTAGGTACACAAACTCCTCCTCATCCATCTTCTTGTTCCTCTTCATTTGCTCCTGCCTCCATGACCCCTTGTCCTTCCAATTGTTTTTGTAGTTGTATTAATTTTTCATTAGAAAGCTCCCCCTCACTATATGCAATCAAATCTTCCATGTTGTAATGACCCACTTCAGCTGTCCTCCCAAGAATTCGAACTCTTGAGGCAATCACTACTTCAAACAGGATTCTTTTATTTGGGGATCAATAACAGTGGGGGATCAAGGCCAGGTCTGAGGTAAAAGCTCGCTAACACCATATAGTGATCCATAAGGTGACCAACTTCTTTACAATGAGAGGGAGGACACAAATAAATTGAAGAAAAAAATATCGTAAATAAAAGAAACATTTTATTCATTGCAACAATAATACAGAATACACTATAATATGACAAATGCATAATAAAAAACATTTGTAACAATAACATTTTATATTGTAATTATGCTTACATGCCTATTAATTATTATTTAAATGAGTACTTTTCCATTGAATTAATATTTTTGTCAATGTATCATCTAACAATATATTGGAAATATCTGAACAAGAAATATCCTTCATATTGAATTTTACGGCAAGTGCTGCAGCTAGAGTATCAACATTCAATCTCGATTTCTCACTTTTCCAAAAATCATTAGCAATTGAAAAAACCCTTTCAACTGCTGCATTAGTTCCAGGGCAGCACAACATAAATTGAACAAGAATAAATTTTCACATGGAATATGTTCATTTTTGAAATGGCTGAATATTTCCACCCATCTTTTATCAATTTCAACGTGTTTATTTTCCCATTGTATTAATTTTTCAGAATTTAAAAATACATTCAGTCTTCTAATTTCTTCAAAGAGACAATTGTCGTCTATTTTAATGTCTGGCATTTCTTTAGATAAAAACTCAACAC
>NW_015386416.1:432586-437768 GCF_001527695.2 Protobothrops mucrosquamatus
TCATTGAAAACTGTCATTTCCTGTGATGTTTGTTTCAGACCATTCTTCGATATATTGAAAACACGTTTGGTAAAAATTCTGTGCTTCTTTGATAAACTTTTCCGTTATGCCCGGATTTGATTCCTCTAAATCTGACAATTTTCTTTTTATAACTAAAGGAAGAAATTTTTCTTCAAATCGAGTTTTATATTGAAGGATAAAGTCATTCAAAATAAGACTAACTTCTGCAGCTGAAATGTGTTCACCTTCAATCTTTTGAATTATTTTGTGAAAAATAGATGCTTGATTATGATCCACCCCAGGAGAAGGGGTGTGTGGGAATCCCCACCGGTGACCAGACCCCTTGAGCAGAGGTCGAGGGCCCCAGCGGGAGATCAAAGAATGAGGCCTCTGTCCCACCTCTGGGCCTGCCTCTGCGCTTTGGAAAATTCCTTCTCCAAAGCCTGGTATTTCCTGCTGGCCTGCTTCTCTGCCAATTTAGAAGGCTTCTTTCCAGAGATGGTCTTAGCCTTGCCTTGATCCTGCCTGCCGCCTCCTGGTTGGAGGACCTGTGCCTTTTTCGGCCAGTGGATGGAGGGGTGGTGTCCTTAGGTTGGGGAACCGTGGTATCCTCTATCCTGAGTGAGTTATCTCAGGAGTGGATCAATTGGCGGATTAGACTATGCAGTTGGAGCAGGGGTATGCTAAGGTAATACATTGGTTCACCTTGCTCCCCTGGCCACCTGACCGGTAATTGTCCCTGGGGATCCGGTTGTTTCTACGGCCGCGGCAAAATCACGTGAGTGAAGACAGCCTGCCTGCTCGTAGAGGGCACAGTGGTGACAAGGCCAGCAAGTTGATGAGTGGGCAGCACGTTTGCGCGGCAGGTAGACTGCGGAGGCGGCAAATCCCTCGCGTTATGACCGCTAGCACATGCGCAGCCCGCTGAATGGTGGCTAGGAGGGAGATGAGGCACCAGGTTGAGGCCTGTATGGGCCCTATGGATGATGCATCGTTTTATTGAATGAGAGACTTCACTGATAGTAATGCCCAAGGTGATGCAGAATAGTTGGGGAGAGAGAGGCTATACAGGCCTATAAATATCTATATGTATTGTTGTACAGGCTGTCCAAAATGGCGGCCGCAGCCATTTCCAGCTCCCCTGTGATGAAATTGCAGGGAGAGCAAGACAGAAGGTTAGGTGACTTGGTGTTATAGAGGCAATCAACCTTCGATTGCCAGGAAAAGGATGGAGCTGAGGACATCCAAAGAATACCCCCCTCCCCGTTGGCCTCCCTGCAAACGGCGATGGTGGCAGCCACGCCAATTGAGGGTGATTGCCACTAGGGAAATCTGCAGGCTGATTCACGGACAAATTCAGGCTGCATGCGCACAAACGAGCCGATTCGGTCCCGGCGGATCGCCATGCGACTGCCAAAATGGTAGTCGCAATCGTCCGGTCGCAAGAGAAGGCACCTGAGGCCTAAGTAAGAAGGAGGCAAGGAATCTGAGCTGCACACTGACGAATGAGTCGATCCGGCCGCCCCGCAGCTGCCAAAATGGCGGCCGCAACGATCCAGCAGCAAAAGGAGGCAGGAAAGTTGAGAGGGGGGTGCCAGCTACAGCGCTGATCCCAACGCTGCCTGTGTGAGAAGAAGCAGAACGAAGGCCTCTGTTCTGGTTGAGGATTGGGGAAAGGAGCCCAAGCCTCCGACAGGCTGAGGTAGCGCTGATCCCAGCGCTACCTAGAAGACTGTGGAACGATGGAAAATTCATCAATGAAGCTCTGATCTACCTGCCTACTCTGGGAGCCAAATTTGCCACATCTGTCTGGGCTGAAGATCAAGTCAAGACTGGGTATGTCCTAGTCCAGGACGAGTGTGGCAAGTTTGACTGACTTGGGCAGGAAGACAGAGCAAACCCGTTGGTGGATTCTCCAGCTCCTGTGCTGGAGAACACGCTCTATAGCAGGTGTTAGAGCAAGCCATCTAACTTTTGAATATTCTAAAAGTTTTTTGTACTGAACATTCACCTCTTCACAAAATTGTTTTAAAGTAACCACACAAACGGTAAAACGACTATTGTAGTTATTATTACTTCTACATCAGTTGGCATGGCACATGACGCCGTGTTGATTGCATTTTACAAAATATGTGCATTACAACCTATTCCTAGTATTTTCTTTTGGAGTAAATTTTGTAATTTTACATACACATTATTCACCCCTTTGCGTCTTCGCCCACCAAAATTTATGTTTGTATTATCAGCTGTTGGTGCAACAACTTTGGATTTCAAATTGTTTTCATTTATTACTCGGTATAGATGGTTTGACAAAATTTCAGCAGTTTCGCCCTCAATGGATTCTAAATTTAAAATTTTTACTTGAATGTCCTTGGTAACATTAAAATATCTTACTTGTATTGGATACAATTATGATTGGATGCATCAGATAAAACCGTTACAAATGCTGCAGTTTCCAAGTCTTCTGTAAGTATTTTGTCACAGTAATTTTTAAATACTGATTTAATAATAGCCTCTCATTTTGTCCTGGCGCATGAAAATTTAGCATCGTGAAACTTTTTCAATAATTTAGTTGTACAATCCATACTACGAAAACTTTGATTGTGAATTATGGTATGAAATGCAAATGTTCCCTCCATTGCAACTAACTGTTTTTCATCTTCAGAATAATTTAAGTTTAAAAAAAACTTACTACTTTACAACTGGAAGCAGATGCATCTGATGATTGCTTATGTTTCTTGGTGATCAAGTGTTTCGTAATAGCTGCTCTGCCCCCAATTACAATACAAAATTCTCCGCTGCAAATATTGCAGAAAACAATGTTATCCTTCTTTGATATGAGGAATGGAAATTCCTTATTCAATTTATCGTTGAAATGGCATTTCCTCTTTTTTGATTTTTCCATCCCTAAATGAAATTTAAAATTAAAAATAAAATATAGAACTACACGAACGATGCAAGCACATTCATTATGAATAAATAAAATTAATTATTAAAACTGAAACAATAATATAAGCAAATAAACTTGTAAACAAAATTATACATATTTGGAAATTATTAGATAGATAATAAATTAATAAAACGTGAATTATTGTGCTCACCTGTGTATGATTGAATATTCACTGAGAAAGAAGTGAGTCTAATGCATGCCTGTGTGCTGTGTCGTGTTTCGGTAAGAAGTAAACAAAGCCACTTGCGTGCGGCGCACGCTCTCAAAACAATTCTATGCGTAGCATATGCGTCTCATAATCACATCTTGCTGCACTGTACCGAGCCTTGACGAATCGTCATGTCAAATACAAATACGTCACATCACACGCAACGGATCAGATCGGCATCGATCAAATATGGAGATTTACAAATTAGTCTTCAAATATCGAAAAGGAGGACATGTAGGAGGACACTTTTCAAGAGAAGACAGAACTTACAAAAGAAGGACTGTCCTCCCTAAAGGAGGACAATTGGTCACCTTATCATCCAAGCTGTAAATCCTTCCCACCAAAGCCATGCAGGGATTTGAATTATATCCAATCAGCTGGCATCTCGGGGCGATCAGCCGTTGCTTTTGGTGCACGACTTCCTGGCTTCGCTGACATTCAGCTCGTCGCGATCATCTTCAGAGAGCTACCATACCTTTCCCCATGGCAATCAGGAAAAGGAAACAGAACTGGCGAGCAAATACAAACATGCAAGTAACACTGGGCTCCCCCCTTCCGCAACAGAATGACAGGTCCCAAAGATGGAAGGACAGAAGGAAGATAAGTAAAATAGGAAACCGTTTGGGACCTGATACATATTCTGAGAATCAGTTTCTAAATCAAAGGATTTGGTCAGTGTTAAAATGTCCTGACTGATGATTAGTAAATTTTCATTTTGCTCAAAACCTTTCCATTTTTTTACAAATACAATGCAATGTTTTAAATGTTTTAGCTAAATCCCTTGCATTTTGTAGTGACATCCTGCCAGGCTGCTGCAATGTTTTTGTTGCAGTAAAGGATATTGTAACCTTTCCAAAAGTCATGAAGTATTATTTCCTCTTTTTCCATTGTGGCTATGGCTTTGGCAAATGTGGTACGTAAGTAGTGTGCCTTGAAAGTTGCAATTGCTCCTGGATCCATAGGTTGTAGGAGAAGGGTCGTGTTTTGGGGGAAATATGGGGGATGTCCAGGGGCATTGTCCAGAAATAGGAGAGTTCTGAAAGGGATGTTCTCTAAGTAGTAGGTCTTTATTTGCGGCAAAAGGGTCATAAACCAATCCTCAAAGATTACTTGTGTCATCCACACCTTCTGATTGGATCTGTAATACCCTGGGAGAATGTGTTACTTATGTTTTTGAAGGCATGAGGGTTTTATGGATTAACAATGGCTTCAACTTGAACCCAGAGACATTTCCTCCCAACAACAAAGTGATTCTGTACTTAAATGATTGATCTCCAGGCATTGTTTTGACCTCTTTGTGGATGTTAGTCTGCTCTGGCATTTTCTTCCAATGCAGCCCAGTTTCATCCACATTAAAGCTCTGCTGTGATGAATAGTTGCCCTCTACTATAATTTCATCCAGTTTGTCTAGAAAGTATTGGGCAGCTTCTTCATCAGCACTTGCAGCTTTACCTGTTGTTCATATGTTATAGTAATTAAATCATTTTTGAAATCACATAAACCAGTCACGGCTGGCTCCAAATATCTCATTGCATTCCTCACATGCTCCTTGCTTTAGCATTTCAAAAATGCTGTGTGCCTTTCCCAGACAAAGACTAATCAGAATTCTTTGTTTGGATCTGATCATTAATCCAAAGCACAAGTAGCTTTTTTGTTTTTGAAATGAAGTCTGTCCTATTTCTGGTGCTTTTTTTTTTTAAACTTTTTATTTATAAAACAATAAAAAAAAACATTGGATTTGACGTGACATTCCAGTATATACATTCTTATCAGATTATACCATATTTTACAATCAATTCATTATCTCTACATATACATTAAATTTTATATACCGTATTTATCGGCGTATAACACGCACAGGCGTATAACACGCACCTTCATTTTAAGAGGGAAATTTCAGGAAAAAAACTTAAATTTCAAATAAAGAACTTTGAAGCAAAATAAGGGTAGCTCAGAACTTTTTTTTATTAATATTATTACCACTTATAAGGTAAATAATGTAAAAGGACAGTAAAAGCAACTGT
>NW_015386416.1:441943-447354 GCF_001527695.2 Protobothrops mucrosquamatus
TGCGTTGTTCTCAGTTCAACCAGCAGGTGTCTCTCTTGCTGTTGTTTCTAATGCTCAATCTGCAGCCTCAGGGCAAAATGTCTGCTTCCTTAGCTTCTTCCGTGCTTTCACTCCGTGCTTAAACAAAGACTTTGCCTCTCGAAGTTGAACTTCCCTTATAAAAAGGGAGGAGAAGGGAGAGGAAGAAAGAAAGGGGGGGAAAGAAAAAAGAAAGAAAAAAGAAAGAGGAAGGAAGGTAAGAAGACTCCTCGTCAAATTGAAGTTCTCCAACAAGTGAAGTTGCAAATGCAGGCAGCCCTTTTATGCCTGAACTTTGTTTTCGCCGCTAGTAAAAGAGTGAGGAGGGAAGCTCCTCTCCTCTTATTCTTCTGGGCTCCTTGGATCGTCCTTTCCAGGAAACCTCCAGCCGGTTTTTTCACTGGATCACTCCTACTAAGACGCCAGGATTACTTTGACTGAATCTGTCACGTCTCTATCCAGCTAGATCACCGCTACAGTCGGTCAGCTGTCTGCTGTCATTTCTTCGCGGCCATTAAAGGCCGTCACCTTTCTCCGCTCGGCTTTACAAGGCTTTCCCTGAGTCCGCTGATCTTGGCCGCCGCCAGAGATCGCTCCTCAGGACGCCTCCTGCTTTCGGATCACCCTCCAAGAAATCCGGGACCTCAAAGGGTCCGTCAAATGGTCGAAAGCGAGTGTGGATGCTCCGGAGAGTCGTCCAACACACCCGTTCTTCTTGACAGCTGGCCCCGCCCCCCCTATTTCTGGTGCTTATGGCATCTATTCCTGGAGTTGATTTAATCTTTTATCTTTTCTTTATCCTTAAGGATAGTGCATATGATGGAACGGGCCAATCCTTTTTCTCCTATAGTCTTTACCTTCTTCCCCTCCTCATGGGCTTTAATTATTTTCATTTTCAAATCCAAATTGATACCTTTGCTTTGTTTCTTGCCTCCATGTTGAGTTGAAGTTGTTTTACTTGGGAAGACATTTATAGCCAAAGAAAGAATTGATGGGAAAGTATAGTATTGTAGAAAGGAAAAGCCGGGAGCTCGCTTTCCAGCTGGGAGGCTAAACCTTTAAGAGAAAAGAGAGAGAAAAAAGGATTGCCACCATTTGAAATAGATGAGAAGAAGCTGCTGCTTGAGAAGATATGTTTATTTGCAGAAGCGAAGGAGTATTCAGCAGTTTGGTTTTAGGTCAGCTGAATTAACCCACTGGGTGAGTTGAAAGGTTGTTATATGGTTCTGTGACTTTGAAGTTTGTGCAAGATGGGCTTTGTGTTCTAAAGGAGTGTTTGGCAATTTCTGTTGTGGCTGATGGCTTATGTCCTGTGTTGGATTTTTAGGTAAGAGCTTGCTGGTTCTAATCCTATCACTCTGCTATTGTTAGTTTTGTTGCAAGGGATTTCGAAACATTTTGTCCTGAATGGGTTTTGCCAGTAGTATTCGTTTGCTTATGAATAGGGCCATTTGGGGAAGCTGCCTTGGCTGGCAGCAAGTACTTGCTACATTTGTTTTCTTTTTCTTAAGCGTGGTAGCAGTCTGATTTCTCATCTCATTTACATTTCTTTGTAGCCGATTGTTAGTTCTTAAAGGGGAATGCACCTTTTAGGCTAGTTTCCTCACGGCTTGTCTTTTCTGTCTCTAGAGGCTTTTTCTTATTTGATAAAATTATGGAAGAAGGAAAATATGGAAGGGGAGGTTCAAATTCTTTCTTCAGTATCTTGTCCTGTAGATAGATAGACTGGTTCAGAACTGTTTACAGGGAAATCAGTGTTATGGAGGAGGCAATAGTGCAAGAATGTGTTTTTCTTCTCTATCAAAAATTTCTTTCCCTTGAGAAAAGCATAGGAATGGTCAGTGCTAGCAGCAACATACTGTACAGTATTTGAAAGTCTTTTATTTACAGTAGTGTATTAACCATTGGTCTATATACTATCTTTGTTCTTAACTTCTCTACTTAGTTATTTTTTCCCTTAGTGCACAACATGTACAAGAGTGAATCTGATTCTTAACAATTGAGAGAGAGTGAATTGTGAAGGCCATACAGTCCATTTGTGAGAAAAGGATAAAAACCTCATATAAATAGCTTACATATCTGAAAATCATCAATTTAGAGAAGAGATATAGCACTGAAAAAAAAGCACGTTGGAGTATTTTTTAAAAAAAAAATACATATATTTTGCACTACTTTTTCTCTCTTTAAAATAATAATAATACTGTAAAATAGGAGGAGCAATGAGAGCCTTCAAGACACCCATCTGTTTTCTGCCTTTTCTAACAGTAATATACAGGGCTATTGCATTTTTTTGGAGGGGGGAGAATAAATGCTATACAGTAAACAGTACTATATTTGGTCCTCTACGTCTGTAGAAAATATAGAGAAAGTAGATGGGAATGTGTTTAAGGCTCAGGACAGAATTCAGGTTACAATACTTTACTGTATGCTACATTGTTTACATACAAATAAAACAAATAAATATACAAATAAAATTAGAATGAACTAAACCTCCTAGATCAGGGGTCTGCAACCTTAAATACTCAAAGAGCCACTTGGACTGGTTTCCCAGAGAAAAGAAAACACTGGGAGCTGTAAAACTTGTGTGTGTGCGTGCGCAAGGGGTGGGAACCTTGACTGAAGAGTTTAATTAAAAAGAAATAGAGGCTGCTATGCATGAGTTCTCTCTCTCTCTCTCCTCTCTTCCCCCCTCTCTGTCTCTCTTTCCTCTCCCTCTCTTTCTCTCTTTCCTCCTCTCTCTCCCTTTCTCTCTTTTTCTCTCCCTCTCTCTCTCCCTCCCTCTCCCTCTTTCCCTCTCTTTCCTTCCCCCCTCTTTCCCTCTCTTTTTCTTTCCCTCTTTCTCTCTCCCTCTCTCTCCTCTCCCTCTCCTTCTCCCTCTCCCTCTCCCTCTCTTTTTTCTTTCTCTCCCTCTCCCCCCCCCTCTCTCTCACTCTCTCTCTCTCTCTCCCCTCTCCATCCCTCTCTCTGATCTTCTGCTCACCTGGCAAGCTGGCTTCAGGCTGTTCTGCGACAAGCTGACACATTATTGGGCTGGCTCTCTCCTGCCCTACCTGCTTCCTGCAGAGACGTAGCAAAGGGAGGAGCCCCGCCCAATAAGCTTTTCAGCTCGTTGGAACAGCGTGAGTCCACTCTCTTTTTTACACACACACACACACACACACACACACAGAGAGAGAGAGAGAGAGAGAGAGAGAGAGAGAGAGAGAGAGAGAGAGAACTCATGCATAGCAGCCTCTAAGGGAAGCAGGGAAGCGCAAGTGCCTCTCTGTCTCTGCAAATGGCAGAGGAGGCTGGGAGCCGCAGGAGAATGCTCAAAGAGCCACATGCGGCTCCAGAGTTGCGGGTTGCCGACCCGTGTCCTAGATCAACAACAGCCATCAAGATTAAGACAGCACATACAGCAAATAAAATCTTATCTTACAGACGTACAGTACTGCAGTGCAGCAGTAGAAACAGCAGTTTATGTAGTGCAGCTTACTTTTTTTTAAAAAATATATCTATGTATTCCTTCCCCTCTTTTTCATTGTAATTGTCTTTTGCTAATTTCAGCTCATTCTGCAGGTTTTTATCTGCAGTTCTTTACAATTTGAAAACAGGAAATAAATTGAGCAATGCCATGTTTCCAAAAAATGTAGTATTTTTACAAACTATCTACAATAATATATACTAGATTTCAAAATAAAAGCAAGAAAATACAATGCTGTAGAATGCTTTGTATAAATGCTAGCTAGCATTTTTACAAGCAGTTTCAAGGCAAATGCAAAAAACTTTATCTTTGGAAAATACTATATTTACAAACCCAATAGTTTGCAAAGTACAGTACTTAAGAAGCAGAGCAGTTTGCAAAGTGCTTACAAACAAATAGTACAGTATTATAGAGTAACGGAAAAAGAATATTTTAAAATACTTACAGAAGCAATTATAGCTTTCCAGTCCTCAAGCCAGCAAAAATGATCTTCCAGGCAGCAACAGATCGTCCAGGCAGCACCAAAGAAACAAAAACAAACTCTGCACCCGCTGCAAAATCACCAGATCTTGTTTGGCCATGTGACCAGGGCAAAAAAAATCCCTGCCAGCCTCTGGAAATTTCATGTCATAACCCAGAATGACAAAGGGAAGTCGCAGGGTTAAAAATGGTTGCTGCTGCAACAATGACTGAATCCAAGTCACACGGCTGCAGAGACCTCTTCTTGTTCACAGTTTCAAATTTCTAACATAAGTACGCTTTCGGGATAAATTTGTTCTTGTGAACATTCGCTAAATGAACGATTGTATCTGGGGGGGATTATCTATACTTAACTGTGATGACCAAGTTTGATGTAACACAGTATAGTTTACTTTTGATCAGACATGTATAAACTTGCCTGAAAATCAAACAATGGTTGAGCACTTTATTAAAACTTGATAATTTCAACAAAATCACCAGGATAGATTGATGATAAACTGCTGAAATCCAATCCAAACAATTGTAAATGACTGTATCTCATAGTTGGAATATGAAGTTTGCAAAAAAAAAAAAAAGCAAAGACATGTTAATCTCAGTGATAAACTTTATCACCAGGCAAGCCTGATTCTATGTGGGAGGCTTGGACTCTGCCTGGCAGAATCTCAAGGCTTCTCCCAAAGAGGGGAAAAGTGGGGGTCAGCAGCATCACAGTTCCCCTGTGCCAGGGGAGAGGAGGAGGTGGTGGGCATCTATTCTTTGTATTGATTTATTGAATAATTGATTCTGTGACTCTCCCTGCCCTTGCAAACTTAAGGCTGATCCCTATAGCTTATTCCTCACCCCAAAAACAATCCTGTGAGGAAGGGCAGGTTGACAGAGGGTCTGGTGCAAAATCTCCAATGTTTTCAGGGGTGAATCAGTTCAACATATCCTCTTTCAAAACCCATTATCTCTGCTTTGTTTTTGGCACCAATCTTCTCTTGAAGTGCCTAGGGGATTTGTAATCCAGGCAGAGAACATCTGAGGATTACTCCTAATGAATTGCATTAGTCTGGGTTACAGTAGTGATATTTTCATTTAATATTATACTGCTTGCTGTATTTAAAACTATTAAGGTCTCTCTTCTCCCTGGAATCCTTGTTCTACTACAATAGATTTCTTACTTTAGGCCAACTTATCTGCCCCTTACATACTTCTCCCCTCAATTCTCATTCTCTTCAAAGAAATGAATACTATTAACATTAATGTATCAGTGGCGTAGCGTGGGTTGTCAGCACCCGGGGCAAGGCAAGTAATTTGCGCCCCCTAACCCGTGGATTTTAGCACTCGAGTCTCTTCCACTAGATTAGTTAAAGAAACCCTTACCCCCTAAGCACATGTATTGTTTGTTATGAAAATACTGATGTAATTAAAGTAAAATGCATCTAAATACAAGTTTATTTTCAAA
>NW_015386416.1:449823-455474 GCF_001527695.2 Protobothrops mucrosquamatus
CTTCAGTTTTGGAGATGCTCTGCTAGCACTACACAGCCAGCCCACTGAGCCCAGTACTACTCCAGTCAGTCCTGACTCCTGTCACTCGTGACTCCTACCTTTTTTTTCACCGGCTGTCCCGGACCCGATCACAGCAGTCAGCAGGCTAGGTTTTCTCCTCCAGGTCCTCCTAGGTTTTCCTCCTGCAGCGTCTGTCACCCACTGGCTCCCTCTCTCCTCTCTGGCCTGTGTCACCTGCCGCCGCTGCCAGCTTCTTCTTGCTGCTGCCTGGTCTGGTCTGGTGTGGTTCTCTCCCGCGCTCAGCGCTGCGCTGGGCGGCCGCTGCACTGTCCCTCCCCCAGATAGTCCCTCGCTCTCTCTTCGCACCCACCGCACCGCACGCCTGGCACCCCCCCTCCACAGTGGGCGGCGACCCGGCGGCTCGGATCGGATTCGCACAGCCAGCACTGCAGAGAGAGTGAGTGAGCCAGGCAGGGGCAGAGAGCTGCGAGTGCGAGTGCGCCCCCCCAGATGTTGCGCCCAGTGCGGCCGGCCCCCCCTGCACCCCCCACGCTACGCCTCTGTAATGTATAAAACATTTTAATAACAATAAGTAGCATACAAATACATAACACTATAAAACAGTGTTCAATACAAAGGTTTAAAGTTTTCCTTTGTCCAGTCATGACTGATATAAGGGGAAGTGCTTATTTCTTATCCTCAGCTGAGGAAGCCTGCATTGTCTGAGAGACATTTCTGCCATCATGTGGCCGCCATGAAAATATGGAATGCAATAATCTTTCAGGCCAAAGTGGTACCTGTTTATCTACTTACATTTGCATGCGTTTGAACTGATATTTTGGCAGGAGTTGGGACTAGTAACAGAAGTTTACCCCATTGCATGGCACTAAGGTCTCGAGCCTGGGCTGTTGGCTTTCTAGCTGACAAGCTCAAGCATCTTAACCATTGAGCCATCACACCAACCCTCTAGTTTTTCATAACTTCAAAAATAAAGTGCAAAATATTGAAGTACAGTAAAAAGTGAAAACATAAGTACAGTAAAAAAAAATCAAAATTAGTCCTCTTTGCTGAGGTCTGAAAGGAAAGAAAAGTTGGTTGATGTCAGGCTCATCCAGGACTACTATTGAGATGGATGGGGATAGAAATACTGGTAACTTTTTTGAAGAGCCCTGCAAGAGCTGTTTACATTGTTTTTGTTTGTTTTACATTTCTTGATAACATGTCAAAGGTTATTTATTTCTCTTTGGATCCTATTTACCCATTCTTTATGGGATCAATATCACTCAAAAAGGATAATGTATGGCTCATTTTGGAGAAAAACTCCATCAATTCTTTTACTGCTAACTTTTTGGGTACACAAATTTCTCCTTCTCTATCTTCCTGTTTATTTTTCTCTTCTTCATCTCTCCTAACCTCAATTCTCCCTTGTCCTTCCAGTTGTTTTTGTAGTTGAATTAATTCTTCATTAGAAAGTTCCTCTTCATTGTAGACAATCAAATCCTCCACATCCTGAGCATCAATGCCTAAATCAAGGGAATTAAAATGTCCTGACCACTGGCTTGTAAATTTTCATTGTGGTCAAAGCCTTCCCGGGTTTTTTTACAAATGTAGCAAAATGTTTTAAAAAGCTTCTCTGAATTCATTGCATAGTGCAGTGGATATTCTACTGCAATGTTTTTAATACAGTAAAGGATATTGAAGCCTTTCTAAAAATCACACAGTGTTACTCCCTCTTGCTCCATTGCATCTATCATCATCATCATTAGGTCCTGTGCAGAGCACATTAGCAAGTATTTTCCTATGGTTTTGATCATTCGCAGCATCTTCAGCATTATCACAAGGGATATTAATAATCTTAAGATCTTCCTTAAGTTTTTGGCAGAGAGTTTTCCTCGTTCTCCAGGAGGTATATAACACAGTGCAATTTTTAGATGTCGGTCTTTAGGCATATGTAAAATTTGACCAAAAGCCGCATTCAAAGTTTATTCACAATTCTCAATAGGTGTTCTAAATCTGATCTTTGTAGTACTTTTCATTAGTGATGTGATCACGATATGAGACTTGAAAGATTCTTCTAAAGCAGCGCTGTTGGAAAACTTTAACTGTTTAATCATCTTGGTTGTACATGTCCATGCTTTCACAAGCATATATTGCACTTAGTATAACAACACTCTTGAAGGGTATCATTTTTGTGGTAATACTTATGGCTAGGGGAGTATGGCAGTGGCTTTATTACTGAATGTCCAGTTCAGCTATCCAGACAATCGTGTCTGACGTTGCTTTGTACACATCTTCTGTGGCAGCAGTCCCTAACCTTTCTGGCTTGGCAATCCAGCAGGGGGGAGAGGAGCTGGTTCCATGTGAGTGGCAGGTGCCCACGCCTTATGCAAATGGAGTAGCAAGCACCTGCTGAGTGGAGCTGCGCACGAGCACCTGCCATTTGCGCAAATGGAGCTGCAAGCTTGTTTAGCCTAGTTCCAAATGGGTTGCGGCCCAGTAGTGGGTTATGGCCCGGGGGTTGGAGACCTGTTCTAGGGAACCAGACATTGCACATCATGGGTAATCTTGTACAGTATGTTTAATAGTTTGCATATCAGTGGAGAATCATTTCATCTCCACGGATACAGGGCAGAGGTACTTCTTCCAGTATTATACATGATTCTGTTCAATTTTGCCCAAATAGAGCAAGGCAGGTCAAAACCAGGTGACTTGTAGAGGAGTCACTAATGGTCAGGCCACAAGAAGGTATCTTGAACCATTTCTCTCTCCAGGCATTCTAGGATTAAACTGGGGAGATGTTAAGTGAATAGCTGTCTTCCATTCTGGCCTAGGGATTTCAATCTTGTGATGGGCTATACATTGTCCTGGTGAATAGGGAGGGCCTTGTTGTTTCAGTATCTTTGACCATAGCCAAATGGAAGCTTGTTGTCTTCTAATGTGGGGCAGTGTGATATTGCTAAGTACTGATAAACAGTTCATAGGAGTGGGATATAATATACCAGAAATGATACAGATTGTCTGGCGGAGTTGGACATCATCTATTTGATGTGGGTACTGTTAAGCCACACGCTAGTACAGAATTCAGATCTGGAATAAACCAAAGCCAAGGCTGATGTTTGTAGAGTGTTGGCATAAGCACCCCAGGGATGTTCTAGCCAGTCTGTTCAGTAAATTGTTGCCAATTTTGCAGCTGTTTTCCCAGGTGATGTTGGAAGATTAGTGTTCTGTCCAGTGTTACCTGCAGATACTTTGGAGAGTTATTATGTCGTAAAACACAGTTCTGTAACTTCACTGAAGGCTGGTAATTTCCATACCTATTGCTGAGATGGAATATGGCTATTTCTCTTTTTGTTAGACTTGGTTGGAAGCACCATTTTTTAAAATAATCATCCCATCTTCTGGACATCTTGATAAAAGATGTCTTCTGTATCCCTGAAGTTGGTTCTTTGGGCTGTTAAAGATGTTGATAAAACATTGAGGAATACCATAGGATTTTATAATAGTCCATAATGATTCTTGATGAATTGAGTCTTTTTGAAGTCCATAAAAAGACCATTGGCTTCTGGAATTCTAAACTGTTTTGAAATTTCTTAATGTCAAAATCTGGTTGTTACAAGAACATCCTTTTCTGAATCCTGCTTGTTCTTCCCACAAATATGCATCAACTTGATGATGCAATCTCCTGAGCAACATAAAGCATAGAACTTTTCCAGGGACTGATAGCAACATTATGCCTTTCCAGTTATTAAAATCACTAAGGGAGGGCGGTGTTACTGCAAGAAAATGAGAGTGGTGTGCTGTTAAAGCAAGTAGTATTTAAGGGTTAAGAACTGTGTGTAGAGCAAGTAGCATTTTAAGGGTTAAAATGCTATCCCCTTAAGGGATGGCCTTCTGGGAAATGTAGTTTTAGTTGTTTGGTCAGATCTGTGTTCTAACTGGCCACTGGGAGAGACTTGTGTTTTTATTATGGGATATCCTGTTTACGTGCCAGCCTGCAAGATCTCCATGAATCCTAGCCACAAGGGTTAGGAGCTCTGTTAGAATGGAGAAATCTATTATCCTTTTACCTACGGGATGGGTCCAGATTACAGTCTGCATTTCAGAAGAACTTCTGCAATAACTGTGAGTTAATGTCTTGAGGATCCCTGATAATAAAGTATTTTTTATGATTCATCCGTGGAGTTGATTCTGCCTGTCTCAAATAAAATCCAGCAATCTCTTTGCTTGAGCCAGAAAAAGTGGGTAACTACAACCCTGCACTTACACCTCCAAAAAACTGTCTGAAACTGAGCAAAGATGGGCAGTGTGAGAGAAAGAGGCTTACGCAGTGAGATTGGCACTTCTCTCCTGGCGGCACTTCCTAGAGGGGAGTAAAATACGTTTTGAAGTATGGAGGCTGAAGGCTCTGAAAACCCCTCATAAACTCTCACTTAAATAAGCCAGGTGGGCGCGGTATTTTAACTGCTTTGACTTCACACTGCACTCCCTTACAAATGGAAAGTTCCCAGTCGATGCTCTACCACATATGCCACAGTATAACTGTCCAAAAGCTGAAATAATTAAACCACTGCTCCCATCTCATTAGCTGGCGGATCAAAAAACCATCTGAGCGCAGAGCAAAGGAAAGCCCCCATAGAGTGTGATGTGGCAGTCACCCTCAAAGTGGCTCTAATAGATGATAAGTGGTTCCAAACCCGCAGCAATGTCTGCTCAATTTAAGATGGATTGGCCTGGGTTGGCCAGAGGATCAAAATCCTGAAAATTTGCCATGATTTCAAACCAGTGGGACATTTTGGTTTTGTGAAGATGTTACACTTAGTAAAAGGGCAGTGATGGAACAGTACCTCAGATGCTTCATCAATTATCAGCAGGACAATTAGACTGACCTTTTGCCATTTGCTGAAGTGGCACAAGCAACTCTGTACACAGTAGCGCAGGATTCACCTTGTTTCGGGTGGCTACTGGTCAAGACTTTAAACCTATGCCTGAACTCCCCATAAATGAACCTACAGTGCTATCATTAAAAGACTGGATTAATCAATTACAACACACCCGGCCTATCGTGCAAAAACCCTTGCAAAGGCTCGAAAGGAACACAAACCCCAGGCTGACAAAAAAAAGAATTGAATCTAAACCTTTTAATGTGGGAGTTCGAGTTTACCTCTCCACTCATTACCTATAGTCACTTCAACGAACGAAAAAGCTAGGACCCAAGTTTGTGGGGCCCTTCCCTATCAAATGTATTATTAACCCGGTCATAGTAGAGTGGGATTTGCCTAAGTCCCTTCATCAGGTCCATTTGGTTTTTCATTGTAGTTTGTTAAAACTTGAGATTTCCTCGTCCCTCAGACCAACTCCTTCCCCCTTTCCTGAACCTTTTATGATAGAAGGGGAACAGCATTTTGAGGTTAAAGAAATTTTGGACTCCTGCAAACAGAGGGGTTCTCTAATCTTTTTTTTTTTTTTTTTTTAACAATTTTTTTTAATATTTTTTATTATTTAAACCGACAAACAAAACAAAACAAAACACAATACACATATATACACAATATATATTTTAACATCAACTTCGTGCTAGTATTCTTCTATTTTTTACATTTTCCCCCTTATTCTTTTTTAAAGTATTTATCCTTATTGCCCCATTATTTCTT
>NW_015386416.1:456161-479703 GCF_001527695.2 Protobothrops mucrosquamatus
TTTCAATAAGTATTTGTATATATTGCTAATTAATTTTATTTCTGTTCCATGTATAATTTTATCCAATTCTTGCGGCTCTTTTTGTATTTCATATAATTTTTTGTCCTCTGTATATTTAGATTGAATTTGTGCAAATGTCCACCAATCAATCTTTCTGCCTATCTCTTGTTCCAAATCTTGTTTTGTTTTCAAATTTCCCATGAGGATGACCTGTTATCTTGTCTGTACCTCGGAGTTCTCAAAACAACCTGGCAACTCTATATTGGTTGCCAGTGGACTGGTGAAGGGGAGGTTGGGGCCGGAATGGGAAGCTTAGGTTAGTGCTTTGCACAGGACCATCAGCTCAGTAAAAGTTCTTTTGATAAATGTTTGGAGTCAAAAGTTATGCTTTCCTGAGAGGGCTAGCTAGGGCAGATCCTTACAGCAACTTTCTCACAATATAAAAATTGAACATTCCATGTTGCAATTTGTATTGTAAATTTTGCACTAAACATCAATTTACCATCAACTGTTGGCCATCCTTTCATCTTTATTCAGATGCTATCGTAGTTCAACACTTTCATGCTGTTGTTGCTGAGAATGATTAGTAGTAGTAGTAGTAGTAGTAGTAGTAGTAATAATAATAATAATAATAATAATAATAAAGTTGGAAGGGACCTTGAAGGTCATCTAGTCCAACCCCCTGCTCAGGCAGGAAACCCTATACCAGTGGTTCTCAACCTTTTTAATGCCATGACCCCAACCGGTCGTAAGTTGAGGACTAAACTGGTCGTAAGTCGAGGACTAAACTGGTCGTAAGTCGAGGACTAAACCAGTCGTAAGTCGAGGACTACCCAACCGGTCGTAAGTCGAGGACTTTCCCTGCCCAGGAGCGCCACGCATGCGTGGTTCCGCCCCCTGCGCCGGCCGAGGCGTAGCTGGCAAGCGGCAGAGACGGAGCAGGCCGACCACCAGCTGGCCCAGCCCAAGGGAGGTAAGGCACCCGCCGGAAAAGGGGAAAAAAATGGCGGACAAAAAAAATGGCGGACAGCCTTGCTTGGCGACCCCCGTGAAATGGTCGATCGACCCCAAATGGGGTCCCGACCCACAGGTTGAGAACCACTGCCCTATACCATTTCAGACAAATGGCTGTCCAGTCTCTTCTTAAAAACTTCCAGTGTTGGAGCATTCACCATTTCTGGAGGCAGGTTGTTCCACTGGTTAATTGTTCTGTCAGGAAGTTTCTCCTTAGTTCTAGGTTGCTTCTCTCCTTGATTAGTTTCCATCCGTTGCTTCTTGTCCTGCCTTCAGGCACCTTGGAAAATAGCTTGACTCCCTCTTCTTTCTGGCAGCCCCTGAGATATTGGAATACTGTTATCATGTCCCCCCTCGTCCTTCTCTTCATTAAACTAGGCATACCCAATTCCAGCAGCCTTTCCTTATATGCTTTAGCTTCCAGTCCCCTAATCATCTTTGTTGCTCTTCTCTACTCTTTCTAGAGTCTCAACATCTTTTTTACATCGTGGTGACCAAAACTGGATGCAGTATTCCAAGTGTGGCCTTACCAAGGCATTGTAAAATGGTATTAAAGTATTAAAGTTTCAGGAGGCTTTCACAGGACTGTAGTTGGGTTAAGAGAAAGGGAAGGAAAAGTCTCACCCAAATCCTCCGCGGTGCTTTCTTTGTGCTTGGTGGTAATTTTGGCTTTCAGCTGGTACAGCTTAATGATCAGCCATGTTAATGGCCAATCTTTTCTTCCTCGGTCCCAAGGAGCTGCCGTGGATCAAACAGAAGGGCTGCCGCCCTTCCGCGATCTAGCGAGGGTCCTTCTCAACAGTGGTCACCCCTCCAGGGCGACTTTTGACCCTTTCCAGGGTCTTCCGACGAAGGGAAACCGGCTGGTGGAGAGAGGGTTCTCCCTGCGTATCCGCTGGTGCTGCGATCTGGAACCAGAAGCCTCTACAGACTTTCAGTTTGCTTGCTGTATTTTTAGTGATTATTTTTTGGTTTTATGGTTAGGGGTGCTAACCCTATATCCAGCCCTCCTCAGTTTACCTGGATTTGGGTCAGGCTGGGCTACCTCAAATCAGAGTTGGCCTAGGTGGAATCATTGCAGCTATGGCTTGGCAAATATATTCCTTGACTATTGGAATCATTCCTTGGTCCATAGGTTGTAGAAGAGGGTTGGGGAGACAGACTACTTTCACATCAAGGTGAGAATGCCAAGATGTGGGGGATGTCCCATCTGAAAGGGATTTTGTTCTCTCAGTAGTAGATCCTTGCCTGAAGCACAAAGCATGTCATAATCCAAGCCTTCTGATTGGATCTGTAGTACACTTACAGATGTATGCTTACGTTTTTGAAGGCATGGAGGTTCTCTGATCTGTTGATCAGTAATCATTTTGGTTTGAACCCAGAGATATTTCTGCCCAGCAACAGTTATTTTGTCTTTAAATGATTTATATTTGGGCATTGTTTTAGCTTTTTTGGATGTAAATCTGCTCTGGCATTTTTTCCCAGTACAGTCCAGTTTAATCTACATTGCCCTTTGCTATAATCTCATCCAGTTGGCCTGAAAAGCATAGGCCAACTTCTTCATTAGCACTTGTGGCTTCACCTGTTATGCATCTGTTATAATAATTAAATCATTTTTGAAAGCACATAACCCAACCACAGCTGACCCTGAATGTTTCATTGCACTCCTTACCTGCTTTTTCCTTCATGTTGTACACGTTTTCCTGAATCAGATGAAGGTTAATGGGAATGCTTTTTTGAATATGATCCACAATTCAAAACACAAGCAGCTTTTCTGTTTTGGAAATAAGGCCTATTCTGTTTCTGTTGATTATGGAAACTGTTCCCAGTGTTGCTTTAATTGCCTTCTATACTTTCTTTATCTTTAAGAATAGTGCAGATGAATGGAATGGCCCAGTTCTTTTTGTATTATATAGATCAGGCATGTCGCACGACATCTCGGAGCTTTTTCGCCATTGCCGGCAATGGGGTGGGTGCGGCTCCGGTATGATGAAACCGGCCCGTGGGCCGGCAGTTTGACACCCCTGATATAGATAAAGGTTTCCCCTGTTAATTCAGGTCAGATTCTAGGGGGCGGTGCTCATCTCCATTTCTTAACTGAGGGAGCCAACATTGTCCAAAGATAATTCCAGAATCGTGCAGCCATGCATGACTATTGAGGGGCACAGAATGTGGTTACCTCCCTACCGAAGTGTTACCTATTTATCTACTCACATTTGCATGTTATTGAACTGCTATAATCTTTACTTTCTTCCCTTATCTTGTGCTATGATTATTTTCATTTTTAAGTCCAGAGTGATGGTTTTCTTTGTTTCTTATGTCCATGTTGGACTGAAGTTGTGCTCATCTCTTTCCTTTGGAATATATCTCTAGCCAGATAAAGAGTTTATGACAAAATATATTGTGCTGTAGATCAGTGGTCCCCAACCTTTTTGGCACCAGGACTGGTTTCGTGGAAAACAATTTTTCCACAGACTGGAGAGGGGGGATGATTTTGGGACAATTCAAGCACATTATATTTATTGTGCACTTTATTTCCATTATTGTTACATTGTAGTATATAATGAAATAATTATACAATTCATAATGCAGAATCAGTGGGAGCCTTGAGCTTGTTTTCCTGCAATTAGATGGTTCCATCTGGGGGAGATGGGAGACAGTGACACCCAAAGTGTGTTGCTTATGTTCAGTTTACTCCTTAATCTCATTTTGGTGCTGTCACTGCAGAAAACCTGCTTCACAAAGATAGGGTATTGGAAATGGAAGCAGGCTTTTCAGTGCTTTTGTGGCAATCTCAGGATATTCCACCTTGACTATAATCCAGAATGCAGGAGATTTGAAGTTGTCTCAAACATACTTTTAAGGCCACCATCATTTGCAGTCTCAAGCAGTTGATCTTCTTCTGGCATAGACAAAATCAATTCACCTGGCTTATTCACAAATGTGTCATGGATCCATTCCTTCCCAGTTCAAAGGTCTTCTGTGATTGGAAAATAATGTTCAAGCTCTTGAAAGCTGAGATGAGTGATCATGTACCAGCTGGGAGAAAGAAGATCCTGGCTCAGTTTCTTTCAAAATCTTTGCTAATGTTTAAAATGTCAATAATCCCTATGTTCACTCAACACCCTGACTTGAACACAATTGCCATTCTCCCCTGAAGTGACAGATTGAGTTCATTGAGCAGGTTGAATATATCACACAAATAAGCAAATTTTGTGACCCATTCTGTGTCATTGAAATGTGCTGGGTGTTTTTCTAAAAGAAATCTCTGGAGCCACTCTTGTAACTCAAAAACTCTGGGCAGTGATCTACCTTTAGAAAGCTATCTCATTTTTACATATAAGATAAGATGTGTGTGGTCTGCATTCATCTCTTTGCAGAGGTACACGAACAGACATGAGTTAAGAGCATATACTTTAATGTGGATGATAATTTTAATCACATCCTGCAAAATATTGTTAAGTTCAGGTGACGTTTTTCAGCTAGCTAGCATTTCTCTGTGGATGACAGAGTGCGTAGACTCACATTCAGAAGCAACCTCCTTGAATCATGTAGTGAAACCAAAAAGCCATCCAGTCATGACAGCTGCTCTATCTGTGTATATACCAACACAAAACGATGAATTCGGTTTTCCTGATATGTAATCGTTCAAAGACTTGAATAGTTCTGCAGCTGTAGCATTGGTTGGCAACAAAGGTGCACATAACATACCCTCATGCACATCCTCCTGAAAAATATATCACACAAAAACAAACATTGTTGCCTTGTTATCAACATAGGTAGACTTGTACCACGGTGCCTTATTAATCCTCTCTAATAATTGTGCCTCAATATCCTCTGCTATTTCATCAATTAGTCTAGTTATGGTGCTAGCCAAAAAAGGAACACGTGCCACCTTTTGAACTGCAGCCTCTACTGAAAGTTCATAACAAATGTCATTAGCAGCAAACTCTTCACCAATAGTAAAGGACTTAGTGGTTAACCACTAAGAATGATGCTCTCAATTCAGACACATGTAATGAAATGGTCGCCTTCAATAATTTATTAGGTTCTTCATGTTCACTTTTTTTTTCTTTTGAAAAACACCAAAGACTTATCTTTTAATACAGGTGCTTGGTCTCCATATGGTGAAGCAGTTTTGAAGATTTCATGGTTTCATTGGATATCCAGTAGCCATAAATTATACAAAGCGGGCTTTAATTTCAGTTAGGACTCTTAGTATTTTATTTTAAATGCAGCTTTCTTTTTGTTGACAGGTCTTTGCCTCTCTCATCATTAGGTCTTTCCACCTTTTCAAAGAAGCTCCCCAGCAATGTTTGTTTTTTATTCATTTTGGCTAGGGTTAGATTGTGGGCTTATCAAAACTGATTCAGACAAGTGCACAGTGTGGGAAAGAGGCTCAGATGGAAGTGATAAATAAAATAATGGGTGGCTTATGTGCTGACTAAAATAAATGTTGGATTCTGACTTAAAGCCTATCATCAGGTGCAGCTGTGCAATTGAAGTATATGAACTCACTTGCCACTATAAAGCCTGCCACCAGAAGCAGTTTAATTGTCACTTGCCACTCACTGATAGAGTTTTGAAGTGAATCTGCAAGTAATTGATTTATTATGGTCTCTGTGCAATCAAACCTCTTTGCTAATGATACAGGGATTTGCAGCTGCTCCCTAGCACTAGCATCACCGCCTCAGCTCCAACTCAGATAATCAAGCATTAGTTTATCATAAGGAGCGTGCAACCTAGAGCTCTGGCATGTTCAGTTTACAGTAGGGTTCACACTCCTATGAGAATCTAATACCTGATGATCTGAGTGTATCTTTGGATACACTCTAACTAGACAGATTTTTGAACTGTCACCTGAGGGATCTTTGCATACGTTTATACTCTATGAGGTGACTAATGCTGTGTTTGAACCAGTGTTCCTCTGCTCCCTGCCATGCTTGTTGGAGTCATCAGCTGGCTGGACAGTCCAAGGAGTGTAGCGATTGTAGGTCTGTGCTGCATACTCTGTGCATGATGGACTAATCTTACAGTCCCTGCAAAATGGGATGTGGGATGTGGATGAACAGATGTGATTCTCTTTTAGGAAGGTCCTGCAGTTCTAGAGATTTGTCTCTGAAGGCTTTGCATTTCAGAAGAGGATGCAGCTTCCAGTGTAGAGGGTCTGCTTACCAGGGTCTCTGACTTTGTTCTTTGGATCAGAGGAGTTTGGTGACCTTAAGGAGAATCTGTGAGGAGATATTAGTTTTATGCACTGCCACCCGCCATCTGTTTTGGTTGGGGCCAGGAGATGTGGTATGAAGTCAAACTGGGATCATTCATAACCTTTGCTTGCTCTGAGACAAAGTCTACAAATACACAATGGTGGAAATAGCAGCTTGAATTTCCTCTTATGTTTAAACCCATATGCAACCCACTTCTGCTGTAGATCATGAGGGAGCTTCATGACTATTTGGCTGTGTCCAAGAAAGAGAGGCCCGGCAGGTCACCCTCCGTTTCAGCAAGTTGTACTTCCTCAAATAAGTCATATAGTTCTCTAAGTTTGTGATACCTCCTGCTGAATATTTTAGGAAAGTCCTTAATCTTCTTAAACAGTGTACTCTCAATTGTTTCTGCTGAGCTGTAACACTCCTTATCTGTCCCAGGTCTTCCTAAGACCGTTTTCTGGCTGTTTTATGTTAATGTTCCTAATCCTACTGGTATGCTCAGCATTGGATTAGGAGGTCCGTTACCTCAGTGTATAAATTTAGACCCTTTAATGCATTTTGAAAGAATGATTGCCAGGCTCTGTAACCTTCTGGCTAATTGTCAAACTTCCCAAGTTCATTGGTGATCAGCTCACATTTAACAAAGAACTTGGCAAAGTCCATGATGACTTGATTTATATGTGGGAATGCTGGTGATACACTAATGTGAGTGGGTGTGCAATCAAAACTTTCAGGCAGTTCTGCTCTAGTCCAGCCTGTGTCATACCATTGAGGAGTGAAGGGAGTATCTTGGTGCTGGTATGGAGACTGAGAGTTGCGGTGTATAGAGAAGGGGCGTTGTCTTACCTGAACGCCTTTTCTCAGCATGATGATGGAGAATCCACAATAGATGGGTTGATCCTTGTCTTCCTGCCCAGAGACCAAGTCAATCAACCTTTGCCACGCCTCTTCCCTGGGCTAGGAGACCCAGTCTCGACAAAGGCATAGCCGTTGATGACCTTACAATGTGGTGGCTCAAATACCCCTGACATAAGACCTGACGGACCTAAAGGGGGGAGTGGATTCTCCATCGTCATGCTGAGAAAAGGCATTCAGGTAAGACAACGCCCCTTCTTCAGCATGACTGATGGAGAATCCACAATAGATGGGACATACCAAAGCCTCACTGTCCCTGTGGGTGGGAAGCAGTCTGGGCTTGTGTCCCACTATCTGATACTACTCTCTGGAGAAGTCTCCTACCAAACGAGGCATCTGCCGAGGCGAACCAATCTAGTTTATAATGCCTCACAAAAGGAGAAGGTGACGACCACGTCGCTGCCCTACAGATTTCTTCGATCAACGCTTGCATTGCCCACACCGCTGAGGTCGCAGCACTGTGAGTTAAGTGCGCAGTGATCCGACTAGGAACTGGCAAGGAGTGTGTCTGATACGCCTCTGCAATATATGCTCTAATCCATCTGCCAATGGTAGAGGCAGACACCTTCTGGCCCATTGAAGAGGGCTGGAATGAAACAAAAAGGGCCTCAGATTTGCGAAAAGGAGCAGTTCGCTTAATGTAGTGACATAAGACTCTACGGACGTCCAAGGTGTGCCATTTACGTTCCAAGTTGTGAGACGGCTGAGGGCAAAAATCTGGCAGCACAACTTCCTGTGCCCTGTAAAACAAGGAATTGACCTTGACAACGAAAGAGGGATCCAACCGCAAGACCACCCTGTCGACATGAAAGATGCATAAGTCATGTCTGATAGACAGAGCTGCCAGTTCAGAAATGCGCCTAGCTGATGTGACAGCCACTAAGAAGGCAACCTTAAGTGTCAGGAACCTCAGGGAACAGATTCTGACGGGCTGTAAAGGAGGAGAAGTGAGAGCCTGTAGGACCATGGACAGATCCCAAGAGGGATATCTGAACCACGGGTGGCCTGGGGTTGGTCGCTCCCTTAACAAAGGAGCGCACCATGGGATGCTGAGCCAAGGGCTCTGAATTGCCATATGTAAGCACCGTAGACAAAGCAGCCACTTGTCTGCATATCATATTGGGCGTCAAGCCCTTCCTGAGTCCCTCCAACAAATAGTCCAAAATCTTTGGAATGGTGATCATCACTGGACTTAGCTGTTTCTTTCCATACCAGGCACAGAATTTTTTCCATGTGGAATCATAAATCCTGTTAGTAGTGGGTCTCCGTGAAGCCTGAATCACAGTGATGATGTCTGATGAGTAGGACTCCTGCGTCAGGAGCCGCCGTTCAAATGCCAGGCAGTTAACTGGAGCCACTGGGGCTCTGGGTGTTGTAGAATCCCCTGGCTGAGGGATATTCGATCTGGACGTATCCTCCACAGAGGAGAGATCGAGAGACCCACGAGGTCAGCAAACCACGGCCATCTTGGCCAGTGTGGAGCAACTAGTATTATCTCTTCTTGTTCCTGCAGTATCTTTCGGATAACTGCCTGGATCAGGGGGAGAGGAGGAAAGGTATACAGCAGGCCTCCAGGCCACGGGCTGCGGAGAGCATCTGCTCTTTCCGCCCCTGGAGATGGGAACCGGGAGAAGAACCTCGGGAGCTGGGAATTCGCCAGAGTAGTGAATAAGTCCAGCACTGGATGACTGAACCTCTCCAATATCTCTTTGAAGCGATCTGGATGCAGGCGCCACTCGGAGTGATCCACTGTCGCCCTGCTCAAGAAATCCGCCTGTTGATTCACTTGTCCCGAAATTAGCGAAAATCTGCTCCTGGAAGACCGAGAAGGGGAAATTGACCCCTGGAATCTGGCAACTTCTTCCTGGAGAGGAAGGAAGGGGCCTCTGATATTATCAACACGGGTCCAGGTCCATGGTGAATTGTGGAAGCTATGCCCTGGGTGACAGCCTGGGAAATCAGGACCTGCAATTGCTCTGGCGACAACAAAACCTGAGGTTCTGAGGGCCGAAGCCCAGCCACTGTGGGCGTGAATGTCGCCTCTGGTCTCAGGGGTGTGACCCTCGTCGACGGGGAGCTGGAGGTCAGACCTCTCGTCAAAAGAAATCATTTCCATTTCTTCTGCCCTAGGAAATGGAGAGTATACTGCCTCTCCTTCTGGGGACAAGACCCCTGGGCAGTTGAAGTAGAAGGAGCATGTTGTGGTCCAAAGACCAAAGCCTCCATGGGAGCAGGAAATGTCAGTCCAGATGCAGCCACACCTTGTCGCTTTTGCGTCCTGGAGAATTGTTTCTCTAAGGCCTGGTGCCTCCTGCTGGCCTCTCTCTCAGCCGCCTTAGAGGATTTTTTTGACAGAAATAGCCTTATCCTTAAGTTTACCGGCCGCCTCCTGTTTGGAGGATTTGGACTTCCTTTTCTTGGAAGTGCTGGGGGCATCTTGTGAAGTCTGAGATGCCAAGTTGTCTGCCATTGCAATCAGAGATATCTCAGTGGTGTGCTGAGAGGGATCTCAAACAGAGATATCTCAGTGGTGTACTGACAGGGATCTCAATAGTAAGGAGCAGAGTACCGATAGTGGCAGCACCACTCAGTGTAAGAAACAGTGTACTTGAGGTTCAAACGTGGCTGCAGAACCAAATTAATGGTACTGCCCTCACACATGCAATGCTCCTGATGGCAGCAGGACCATTAAGGGCACTGCCAGTGCTCTGGTCAATTCAACTGTGGCGGCAAGACCAACTGAATGGTAATGGCCAGGTCACAAATAGTTCACATAGTGATGGCAAGACCAACTCAGTGGTATCAGCCAACTCACATGTGTTTCACTTAGTGACGGTAAGACCAATTCAATGGTAACAGCCAGGTCACATGTGCTTCACTTAGTGGCAGCCAGACTAATGCAATGGTCACTGCCAGCACACATAGACTTCCAGAACAATCTTGAGGTCTTGTGTGAGGCCAAAAATGCCAACTTGTCTCTGCTTGCCTCTGCTTGCAGGTCTAGTCCACCTGAGGCCTGACAAAATTAGCGAATAAAGAACAGTGAGACTGAATCAGGCACCTATGCAATAATTAGTCCCAAGTGCAAGGGCAATGAGCTTGCAGTCATTGCATGAAGCTGTAATGCAAAACTAGGCCCGATTGTTGGTCGTGCGTCGCGGCCTCCAAAAATGACTGCCGCTCAGAATTATTGAGATCTAGGGCCTTGTTATGAGTTGCAGCTGGAATGAAATCCCGTTGCTGCCTTTCTCTCACCAGAGGAAGGCAGCAACGGGCAGCAAGCGGACAATCAGACCAAATCAGCCAGAAAAGCAATCGCTGCCTTCCGTGCAGCACAAACACACGGTGCCCAAAATGGCGACCGCTGTCTGCGAAACTGAAAGGAGCTGTTCCAGCCGACGCCCGGGAACGGCCAACAACAAACAGACTAAAATCGCTTGAAAGCCTGCAAAACAACAGGCTCCCACATGCTCCCGAACAATTCAAATGGCAAGAAAAAAAGGAGCGAGCAAGGGGGAATGAGCGAGCCTCCACGTGGCGCCCACCGGCGCCTGCTAAACCGGCCGGCCTACCAGGGCAAGATTGGAGGCTCCTGTATGAAGCCTCAAATCCCCTAAACCGAGCAATTTAACGCTATGCTATTAAAGCACAGCGACTGGAGAAACCCACAATAGATGGGAAAGGAAAGGAAAAAAATACGGCCTAAAGACTGAGCCAAGCTTTACCACGTCTCATACGGGCGAACACCAAGTTGAGACTGGGTCTCCTAGCCCAAGGGAAGAGGCGTGGCAAAGGTTGATCAACCCATCTATTGTGGATTCTCCATCGGTCATGCTGGAGAAGTGGGCATCCTCTGCTTCATATGAGTGGGACATTTTCTGCTTATATTGCTGCATATTGATAAGAATTCTCTTGTTTGTAGCACTAAGGTTCCAGGATGGTTTCCTGTTCCGATACTGATGGTGTGTGGATGATTTTTGTGATGACGCCCTTTGATTCCTATGGTAAAGAAATATCTCCAACTGATTTTGAATGCTGATGCACATACTCTATAGGGTGCTACATAGACTCTTGTTTTTCATGCTCTGAACTGAGCACATTGCTGTGGCCACTGCACTCATTGTCGGGGTTCGCACTTGCTTCCAGGTCATCTGCCTCTGTTATGGCAGCTGCAACTTCCTTTTCTGCGGCAAGCTTCTCCAGTGTTGCTTCTGGTGTGCTTGTTCCATCTCTAGGGACGCTTCTTGCTTTGCCTTTTCATCCTCTAAAGATGCTTTTAAGGATACCTGTTATTGTGTTTTCTCTGCTTCCAAAGATGCCTGCTGTTGCACACTCCTGGCTTCTAGTGAGGCCTTCAATTGCATTTCTTGTGTGGCAGCTAGCTTCCTGGCTGCTTTAGCCTTTGCACAGGCAATGGTGGCCATGTCTCTGACAGTCACCGACTTGATAGAGATAAACACCTGTGATCTGGTCTTGTATGAGGATGCTTAACTGCGAGACATTGTAGTGTGACTGAACAGAAATCGATGGAAGGCGGATGCAGGTGTTTATGCTGGCTGCAGTCTCTGTGTAGTCTGATATGCTCTGTTTGCTAGCAGCCTCTCTACACTATGTTTAAGTGGTTGTAGTAGTCACTTGCAGACTCTGCATATTGTAGCCCTTCTTGATAGTCAGTTTTCTTTCCACTCTGTGTTAATGGCAGGTTTACTGTCTTGGAGTCATTAATCTGCAACCTAGTGGCTCTATGGAAAGCTATCCAAGCAGTTAACTTTTTTGCCATTAAACAAAAGAGACAGTATTTCACCATCTAATCTTTACTAAACTCTGCAAGTTCAGGTAAAACTAGAAGAAAATAAATAATGGCATATGATTACAACATGAATAGACACAATATACATATGAATATATATATACATATTAACTAGCAGCCATGCTCCATAAAAGAGACCATGTGTTCCTAGCTATAATATAGCCTACCTATTGTCTAGGCTAAAAAAATATAACTACCCCTACACCCTACAGAACCTAAACTGCTTAAAGGTGTGAAAGGATCTGCGATACCTCCAGATGGTTCGAGATTACAGCTGAGGAACTGTGAGTGGCTTCTCTGCATGGAAGATGGAGGCTGGAATGACCACACTTCCCTTTCACATCAGTGTTTTGTAATAGGATGTAACAAGACAGGAAAGGGAAAGTATGAAATAATCCCTGAATATTTCCTTCCTTCCATGCTGCAGTACGGTCAGGGTTGCTATAGTTCAGTGATGGTGAACCTTTTAGAGACTGAGTGCCCAAACTGTAACCCAAAACCCACTTATGCATCGTCGAGTGCCGGGTGGGTGTGGCCCACTGGCTGGGGGTGGCCCATTGGGTGGGCATGGCCCATTGGGTGGGCGTGGCCCATTGGGTGGGCATGGCTGCGGTGGTAACGGCAGACTGGGTGGGACTAAAAAGTTCAATCAATTCCAACTTTGCAAGATTTTTTTTTTCTCGCAAGAAGTTGAAATTGACTGATTGAACCGGGGTTTTTTTTGCACACGGCGGCAGAAGCCTAAAGCAAAAAGGTTTTATAAAACCCAGCTGAAGGCCTAGGACTGGGGCGATGGCGCTTGTGCCAACAGAGAGGGCTCTGAGTGCCACCTCTGGCACCCGTGCCATAGGTTCACCACCACTGCTCTAGTTTATCTATAAGCTAGCTAAATGCAAAACACGTTACTATTTTGAAGGCACAGTATCATATATTTGAATGCAGAACAAGCAGTTACAATAGAAAGAAATTAAATCTGTTCTGCCAGAGCAGCAAATGCTCTAGGGACAGAACAGAAATAGAGGAGTATTTTCTGCTTATTATTTCCTTTATGTCTTTTCCCATATTGACCAAAATATTGCCAATTGGTTCTTGTTATTAGGGTTACCACATCAGGAATGCAAAACCCCAGATGGCTAACAGATATCAGGAAAGAAATACAGAATCATTTAGTAGCTATCAGCATTACAGTAGTCCTAAATTACTACATTTCCAGCAGTTTGGGAATATGTATAAATTATTTAATTAACTATCACCAGTGTAGTAAGATAGTAGTGAAAAAAATATTTTGTACCAGTTGTGTGTAAATGTAATATTTGCTTAAATTTAATATTTGTTAATATACCCATTGTTATGTTTCAGTTGTTCTGTTAAAATTTTGAATCATATAGTCTGTAATATGATTGGTTGATTAATCATATTTCAATAATAATTATTAATAAGCAGGAATGATGTTATGAATATAGAATTATGAATTGATCAAATCTCTTAAGTATTCTGCCTTATTTTTGTAATTCTTTTTGAGACCAAAATCCTTTTTTGAATATATTGAAACCAATGAGATTATTTTGATCATTTGAAAAGAAACTCAAGAAATTTCATCTTTGTTTATTAAGAATTAACTGTTGCAATCTGCATGAATTGTTGTTATCTTACTACATATAATTGTTTTGTACGTTCACATTTGTAAAAATACTTAATTAATTACCATTGAAACAAGAAGTCTGAGCTAATCTTTTTTCTCTATTTATCCTGTATTTTTAATATGCTGTTTATATATGTATAATCCCCTATCAATTGTATTGTTTGTGTTCAAACAAAGATATTTATGCACATCTTTTGAGTTCTGTTCTCTCAATAGAAGTCCACAGAACAATATAATTAAATCTGTAATCCAAGTTAGATAGCCATCCAGTTCTTCATCGTCTTGTAAACCTTAAATTCAATCCTTGATCTTTAATTTGATCATGCAGTTATTGGTTTCTGTCAATCATATATTGTTATTAAACTGGTTTTCAGTTTTTATTAGTAAAATTTAAAATAAAAAATTAATCCTTGATAAAATATTTGCTTTTACTGCTGATATTCTTACTAACTAAATAAGTTTAACTTTTTCCATCTTAAAATACCTGTTCAGTCTCCAGCTTTTCAGTTCTGCAGGCAGTCTTAACAGTTATTGGATTATAATCCAACAGTAAGCCTAACTTCAGTATCTATAAGTTTGGTTAATAATGAAGTAGATATCCAGAACATGTTAAGTAAGATTTGTGACCAGAAAAATAAATATATTCTTTCTTTAAGGAATTTTTAAAGGAAAAATACTGATGTATGATATTAAATTTTGGGGAATGAGATAGGGAATTTAACTTTTACAGGAATTAGATTTTTAAGATTTGGGGAAAAGACTGTTCTTATCTCCAAAATATCTCAAAGCATCATAAAACTTTTATTTTATTATCACTTGGAGTATACATTGAAAGAACTCTAATTTTTCTGTGTTCACTCTAGTAAAAATAATTGTAAAAATGTCCCCGCTTATTCTTTAATTTATTTTTTCAAATTTCATGATAAATTTCTGATATATAGATATAGATATATGTAGTTCATTCTTTTAAAATGTGAAGATAAAACTGCAATGTTATATCTTTTGTCTTCAGATATGTAAATTTAATCTCACAATTATTTTTTCTATGTGCTGCCTCTGAGTATATTCTATAGATTTCTTGAATGTCTAATGATTGTTGTTTAAAGCAAGTTATTCTTAAATAAATATTCAATTGTTTCTAAATCACCTCTTCTAAAATCTTCATATGTTCCTCTGAATTTCAGTTATTTCTGCAGTTTTTCTGCTAATTTAACCTCCATTTTTTGTCTCTAACCAAAGTATACAATTTATAAATAGGGATGAGGTCCTATTGACTTTTTGGACTTATTGAATAGGATCAACTGGCAATCATACAACCAACCTGGAAATCACAATGATTTGGCTTTTGGCAATGCAGAGAAAACTAAGAGCTCCTTCAATGACACCATAATGTAACTCACCTATCCATTAAACTCAGGATAAGATAAGGAAATAATTCTCATCTGTGATATGATGGGAGCCCCTACATCAGGGGTGTCAAACTCAATTTCATTGAGGGCCGCATCAGCATTGCGGTTGCCCTTGGGGGGCTGGGTGGGTGTGGCCAGGGTGGGTGTGGTCTACTGGGTGGGCATGGATGGACTGGGTGTGGCCTATTGGGTGGGCATGGCCAGCTCTACATCATTCACATCAAGGGTGCATATGGGGGCCTGGGCAGGAGTGGGACAGATCTGAAGGTCTCTGGCAGAAGGGGGTGGGACCAGGGAAGTGCCAAGGCATGGTCCACTGGAGGAGCCTCACTGTTCCTCTCAGGCCATGCGGGGGGCTGGATGCTGATGTGGGCTGCCCGGAGCCCTGGGCAGCAGAGGTCAAACACCCAGCCTGGCCCTCAAGCACCCATGGCACCAAGCCCAGCCACACTTCCCTAAGGGGGTGCCCAGCTGCACTTACCTCCTCCTCAAGGCTGCTGCTGCTGTGCTTGCTCTCCTTAGCCAGGTTGCTCATGATGGGTACGAGGGCAAAGTCAGAGGGAGGCCCATTCCATCTCCATGGGAGGAGAGCCTGCTTTGTATCCAAAGCTTCCTTAGCAATAGGATGAGAGACCCCCCAGGATAGGCCAGGAGGAGGGGGCAAGGGGATGGAAAAGGGGCAGCAGGGCAGGATTAAGGCAGGACTTCCCTTAGACTCTCCCTCTCCTTTCCTTCCTTCCTTCCTAAGTACAGAGTGGTGGGAAAATATTTAAGATGAGGGAGGGAGAAAAACAGGCAAGAAAAGCTCTTCTTTTCAGATTCATCTCGCCTGGCTCAGCCTATCAGCGCTGTGAGGAGAGTGCCTCGCTGCCTGCCGAAACCGGGCAGGCTGGGGGCTGGGCGGCATTGCGCAGGTAACATTGACTCTCACGCTGCTCATGGTATCCCCTCCCCCAGAGCCCACTAAGCCAGATATGTGAAGTAGGTGAGGGTCATGTGCTAGCCACTTCCAGGCGATGGTTCATTTCTTCATTCCTCACGAAGGGTGACACCTCCCCAGCATGCACCCAGGGGTGGGGCCGTTGCGGCAGGGGCTGGTTCCTTGCTGTTTCCAGACAGTCTTGTGGAGCTAAGACTGAATGCGTTTCAGCATAGATGGCCACAACAAAATTGTATATTGGCTCCTGGCCGGCCTGGGCCAGGGCCAAGGCAGCAGGGGACCGTTCTCTCACTGTTTCCAGGATGGCTTCGTGGGCCACATGAAACCACTTTGTGGTCCGATCCGGCCCGGTCTTATGTTTGACATGTCTGCCCTACATCAAATCTACTTGAAAATCTTCGGGACGGGTAGATTGAAAATGACTTTGCAAGGATTAATTCATGGGAATCTATATGAGTTCTTACATTCTTACAGAGACGTTAGACATATTTGGAATAACATAACAAAAAAACAAATTGAATTGATTTTCTTAAATGCAGACAAAACTTTTAACAATTTGATTTGGATCTTATTTAAAGTTTTGGAAGATACAAATTTTGGAGGGAATTTTGTACAGTATCTTAGAGATGTGAATGGGCACTTAATGACTGAACAAAGTTATGACAGACCCTCCCTGCAAAATCTACAGATGACCCCTTTTCTAAATTATTGCTGCTGCTGCACTCTCATGGTCATTCACCTTTATGACCAAGCACAGAGAAACTGCAGTGCCTCTCCATCTTTCTCCCCCTGATCCTGCTCCACTGAAATCCTGCAGCAGTTAGACCTGCTCCTCACATGTCTGTCACCCATTGCACACTTCTCTTTTGAAGATCTCTGGACCTCATATTGTGGAAGAAGGGGAGGCTACTCGTTCCTAACCACACAGAAGCTTTCAGAAGCTTTGTGAAAGCAGCAAGATTAAGCATTTGATTACAGTAGTGGCCAAAATTGTGAAAATCTTTTGGGAAAAGTGTACAGTAGAAATGCCACCTTTGGTTAAGTTTCCATCAATTTTTCTTCTAATTTCTTTATAACTGTAGCCTTGTTCACTTAATAATACTATTTTACATTGCTTTCTGGGCAACCAGTCAACTCTTTGCACCATTACTTTGATTTTATTATGTTTTACAAACTCACTAAATGAAAGAAAAAAAACTCAACCAGTTTGATAGCGATCACATAACACACTGACAAATGTCCTCCTCTCAGCTTCAATACATGACATCAATAACTGAATCCTACTGTGATCTGATTGGCTCATTGCCAAAACAAGATGACACCTGATTGGCTCTCTAAACACTCATGCTCATTGGCTACAATCGGATGAAGGAAAGCTACCTGATATCAACCTAAGCAAGTTGTGCTTCCCTTTTCTGGTTATTTGGCTATAACATTTCATAGAATACAGTACAGATAATTGAACAAACTTTGTTGCATTACATTCGTGATTAAATTATCTTTCCATTGATATATAATGTTATGGTACTACTCCCCAAAAAAGTGGTGTTATTGGCCATCAAACCTCAAAAATACACTTTCCCCAAAAGGTTTCCACATTTTTGGCCACTACTGTACAGGCCATGGAAATGGTCACCATTTTGTTCTGTCCACTTGTGAAGATTTCCAAAAAGATATGCTGATGTTTTAGTGAAGCAGAACAGGATGCCTTGTCCCTTGGCCACATTGCACAATTTCATAAGTAGCTGCAGTGTTCCCAGCAGTCAAACTGGATTCTGGTGGCTGTAAATATTGCGTCTGCTTCCAGAATTGTCCAACATGGCTGTGCAATGAGGCACTCCATTCTAAGGCTCGAAGGCGTTCGAGCTCTTCATAAGGTAAATGATGAAGAGGGTGCTTGACCTGGTGAGTTGGGAATTGAGCCTAAGGGGACTTAGTGGGAGTAAGAAAAGGCCTGTGGGGAACCAAGGAGTGGGAAGTGGAGCATGGGGTGTCTCAGGGGATAGGGGAGGCTCGGGGCACATGCTAGGCCTTCCAGAGCATCCCCCATCCCTGAGGCACCCTATGTTCCATTTAACAATCTATGGGTTTGTATAATGATCGCATCATGGAGACTGTGGATGGGGGTAATTAGGCAAGGCTATTTCACTTAATAGCCCATTGCGACATACAACCATAATGGGCAGGCTCCTTTATAATAATATCTTGAGGACTGCCTATAAAATGGATGAAATAGTTTTTAAACTTTACAGCAGGCAGAAATTACTGTTAATGAAGATTTAATAAAACTATGTGAAATACAAAAAAGGAACAGGACAGTCCCTCTTCTGTTTATTTTGGTTCTTGAAAAACTGAATGGCTAGATAAGACGAGAGGATTATGGAATTAAAAATTTAAAAAGAAACACAGACGTTAAGAGCTTTTCAGATGACTTGGTACTGGTTTTGGAAGACCCTTTAAAGATACTTGATATGTTAATGGGTAAATTAAAAGAATTTGGGGTATTAGCAGGCTTTAAGACTAATAAAAATGGAGATATTAGAAATATGAAAATACAACAGCAGAACTGATTAATAAAATTTTAATATTGAGAAAAAGGTAAAATACTATGACAGATATGAATTGCATGTTATTTCATAATTATGTTAAGACAGAGGTCCCCAACCTTTTGGGCACCAGGGACTGGTTATGTGGAGAGAGATTTTTCCGCGGACCAGTGGGGGCCTGGTTTTATGTGCTGCCTGCATCCTGCAGATGGGGCTTTGCTTGTTTGTGTGGCCTGGTTGCTGGCATGCTGCGAACCGGGGGTTGGGGACCCCAGTGTTAAGACATGTAGCATTTTTAAAAGGATACTTTAAGATGGGAGAAAATACAAATGTCACTGCTGGGGAAAATTTCTGTGATTAAGATGAATACTTTACCTTGAATATTATTTCAATTTAATTTCAGAAAATATAGGATGGCAGAGAGAGGTAGGGAGGATGCTGCAACATCCTTGTCAATTTAAAGGGTGAATGATTGGGGGGATGTGCTGCAGCAGCTGTAATTTCAAAATGGGATCATAAGTAGCTTGGGGGAGAGTCTGTCATATTTCAAGGACTACATATATTGGCTTTTCTATTTGTTTTCTTTTCACCTTTAAAAAATGAGATTCTGGGTAAGAAACTAGGTCTTTTTGCCTACAACATGTACACTCCATCATCATAGTTTTTATTTTGTCTACCCTTTTCATCCCTGACTATCATTGTATAATCTTAGGCAAATCTTAGAGGTGTTGGAGAAGGAGCAATGGATGCTCTATAACTTAGAAACACCTATGTTATCTTTTTTTAAAAAAGAAGTTTTATTAATTTTCCATTTTTACAAAACTTTGGGTATTAAGGAAGCAACAATACATAGTCCAATAACACACTTATTCATACATATCTCAGTTTACATCATCAAAAATTTCCTCTCTGTTTCCCTTAATTATTATACCAAATTCAAATTAATACATTGCTAGTTATAACTCAATCATTTTAAACATTTATCAACAACTTTTAACTTGTTAGTCTCCAAATCCTGTTTTAAAGTTTTATCTAATTTCAATTACAATATTCCTGTTGGCTTAATGGCCATAATATTTAAATTTCGGATAACCTACGGTTCCTTTAATTCATTACAGAATAATTGTCATGTCTAAAATACACTTATTATTTATTCAAATAAATTCTTGATTTATTTCACAATCATATTCTACTTCTCATTCTAATATCATCGCTTACTCATAAAATAATCTTTATCCTCTAGATCCATCTTCTATTTTATAATTCAAAACTATTATTTTAGTAACTAATTTGTTTCCCTTATAGATATAAATCCTAAAAATTAAATCAATATCTTTTAAAGTCTCCTTATCCCATTACTCTTCCATTTAAAAAAAAACATTTTTAAGTCTAATTCTGGCCTTGCTTTTGTGCCAGACCGGCTTCCATAAAAGAGCTTTTAGATCCTCGGGAGGATCTCCCTTCATTCCTGCATATATCATTTGAATCAAGGGATACCATCCAATCATCAGCCTATTAAGGAAGCAAGTCCCTTCACAATCGTTAGATTGTTGGCCGAATAGTTTAAATCTCCATATTTGACTTAGTATATTTGTCATGCGTTCAGGCTGGTCTTCTTCTTCTGGTTTCAGCTGGTTTAGATGAAAGGTCATGTTCAGTATTGTAGTTATTTTTGGATCATCTGGATTGTCTAGATTCTCAGTATCTTGTGTATGTAAGTCCTCAACAAGTTCCATCTTAGTATTGCTTTCTTCAGTTTCTGTTGCTGTTGTAGTTGTAGAATCTTTAAATGGGGTCAAAGTTTGAGTGTCAGAGTTCTGAGTAATTTGTAGCTGACATTCTTTAAAATCCACTTTGTTATTAATTCCTTCTTCTGTTGCTTTTTGGGTTGTAAGTTCATCTATTGAAGCTGTGTTTTGTAGCTTTAAGGTGGCACATATATCTTTCATTCTAGCATTTGTTAGCTCAGTAGCCTCTAAGATTTTTTCAAGTATAAGTTTGAAATTAAGCTGTGGGTGGCGTTCCTCCATTTCTGTAATGTTTACGAATAGTCCTTTAGTGGAGGCTGTTTTTAATAAAAGTCAATAACTGTCCACCTCCACTATAAAGAATTATTTTTACTACCCAGCTGTTTCAAATTCTTATCTTTTTGTTAATGTCAAGGACAAATTTTAGTCTCAGAAGTCTCCCAGTCAAAAAAATTTTTTTCACTTGCTGTACCAAATGTCGCCACAGGATGTCCCCAGTAACATACAGAATAGAGCTTTTCTCCGGTTCAGAGAAGGAAAAAAGAAATATTCCTTTTTTTTTCAGCTTAGCACAGGAATAAAACAATAGGTTTTTGTAGAAATACCGAACTTTTAGGGAGCCCAGATATCCAGAGATTACAGATCCAGGTATGTAGTCATTTAGTCTTATTGTCCTTCTCTTTTTTTTTTAGCTTTATATTCCCAGAGTAGGCAAAAGCCGCAGAATTAAGCTGGGGGAAGAGGGTATTTCCAAGGGCTTTTACAGGAGAATAGTTGGGAAAGAGAGATGGTAAAATAAAGTCTCACCCAACTCCTCCAGTTGCTTCATTGTGCTTAGTAGTGCTTTGGGCTTTGGCTGGTGTGACCGGCTGCTCTTTTCTTCTTCGGTCCTGAGGAGCTGCCTTGGATCAAACGGAGGGGCTGCCGCCCCTCCGCGATCTAGTGAGGGTCCTCCCGAACAGTGGTCGCCCCTTCAGGGTGACCTTTGACCCTTTCCAGGGTCTCCTGAAGAAGAAAAACCGGACGGCGGGGTGAACAGTCTCTCCGCACGTCCACCAGCGCCACGATCAGGAACCGGAAGCCCAGAAGCAACTATGTTATCAACCAATGCATTACTTCTTCCCTAAGGAAATTAAATCTTTACCATCACTCCCAGTTAGTAAGAGTGGGAAATGGATGGTACAGAGATAATGGGAAGCATATGATGTAGAGATGATATGTCTATTTTGGGTTTGTAAACCTATTTTAGTAGAGGAAAGACATTTAGTTAGACTTAAAATACTATACTTTTTCAGCACAGTTATTACATCAACAAGGACACAAGAAAGCTTTGGATGCCAAGTTACAGAAATATTAAAATTGATGCACACACCCTTCATTGGAAAGATGATCTACCTGGAAGATCTTTTATTTTACTATTTTTTTGTCAGATCCACTGTACATTTAATGGTTTTAGAAGGGAGCTGTAATAATTACAAGACCATCTCTGTACCTCCTCAGAAGGATTGTCTGAATTAGCTTCCCATTTTTAATATGCTTTCCAGTCCTTTCATGTGTACCAACCCTGGTGCTCTAATATAATAATTGTCAAGCTACAAAGATTTATTTTTATTAGGACTGCCATAGTGCTTCTAGCTTGCTAGGGGGGAGGGAAGAGTTTGGGATCCACAGTTGTTCCCTATCAGTGTGAGAGCCGAGGCCGCTGATGGGATGTTTTGGTGAACCGAAGTTTCTCTCATAATAAATGCTGGAAGATTAATTGGACAATGTGACCTGAACTGTCAGAGAGGAGGGAAAGTTTTACTCTTTTAATTATCTGTTTCCCGCCATATTGCCAGAGCTAGCTTTCCTTCTATTGTACTGATATGCTATGTCTAATAAAGTTTACATTAGAAATCACCGTGTTTTTGTTGGGCATTTCAGCCAGAACTTGCCAATAATGCTTTACTAAATATTCGTAAAGATCAGTTGGATCAATGAACTTCATTTTTTCTACCTCTAGATTTGTCTATAGCAATAACTACTGTAAGAAGATTCTGCTCTACATCTGTTCAACAGCAATTATTTTAATGGGATTACAGATCTTTTATTTTTAAACTATTAATTTGGGAATTACATTACATTACATAACTGTTTGCTTTTATTTTTTATTATTTTCTCATCTTTGTTTATTTGATATGATTGCATATTGTTTTTTGTTTCTAATTATAAATAATTTTTCTTCTTCTTCCAAGTGTCAAGAGTTTTCTTATAGTAAGGGGAATGATAAAACTGCCCAAGGTTAATTCTTGTACTGTAGTACTCTTTAAAAACAAAATAAAACAAATTGAGGGCATTTTCTGATGACTTGGTTACATTCCTGCAGGACCTAAAAAATAAATAGAATATATGTCGAGGAAATTAAATGAGGTTAGGGTTCTAGCAGGTTTTAAAATAAATAAACAAAAAACAACATTAAAATATATCCTCCCAGGATGGTGATATATTGAGTAAAAGGTTAAGAAAAAGGTGAGATATTTGGGGATTATGTTGACAAACACAAACACAAAACTGTTTCAAAATAATTATGTACCTCTTTGGAATGATATAAAAAAGGATCTATAAAGATGGGACAAACTACATTTATCATTACTGGGCAGAATTTCAGTAATTAAAATGTTTTACCAAAGATGCTCTTTCTGTTCCAGACAATACCAATACTTGCAACGGATATTCCATTTAAACAGTGGCAAAGGGATATCTCTAAATTTACATGGCAAGGAAAGAAACCAAGAATCAAATTCAAGTTATTGCAAGATGCCAAGGAAAGAGGGGGTCTCGGTTTACCAGATTTGAAACTGTATTTTGATGCTTGCTGTTTGGTTTGGTTAAAAGAATGGGTGAACCTCCAGAATAAGAGGTTGCTTGATTTGGAAGGCCATGAATTAAGGTTTGGTAGGCATGGGTATTTATGGTACAATAAAGTTGAAGTTGAAGAAGCTTTTTAAAGAAAAGAAATGGTGGTGAAGCTGGACTGGTGGATGTATGATAAAATAGTATTTTTCAATTCTAGAGACCCCATCCTCAAGTCTAGGGAAGAATTAGAATTAGAAGATCATGCTTGTCACTAGTTTATATAGCAGCGGTCACGGGCAAAAAATTACCCAAATTAATTAAGTTAAGAATGTTTTTACAGGGGTGTTTTAAAAATTTTTTAGGGGGACCCAGGGAGGAGGGGAGGGGGGAGGTTCCCCTTAGGTCAGGACCAGCCATGTCTGGGGGTTGCGAGGGAGAAAGGGTGGGGGGAGAGGGTGGGGGAGTGAAGGAGG
>NW_015386416.1:481962-489832 GCF_001527695.2 Protobothrops mucrosquamatus
CTTTCAGCAAGCGGACCTGACCTAGGGTGGATTTTATACTGGGTTTTTTAGGAATTTGAAAGACGCAACTCTAAATTTGGTTTAATTCGGTTTTAAGGGGGGGATTGTATATATGTTTTGGTTTTAAGTATGTTGTGCGCCGCCCTGAGTCCTGTCGGGAGAAGGGCGGCATATAAATTAAATTAAATAAATAAATAAAATAAATAAATGGTTTTGAGTTTATTAAAATGAATTGGAAATCCTACTATGTGGTAGTGATGATCATATAATTGCCACGGTCTATAAAATGTTATTAAAATTGAATTTGGAAAATGAACATATAATACACTGTATGATCCAGTGGGCAAGGAATTTTGGGTATAATGTTATGTTTGAACAATGGGAGACAATATGTAGATAAAGGGCTTAAAATTCACATTAAATTATAACCTAAAAGAATTTTTTTTACAAAATGATGTATCATTGGTATTTAACACCAGATAAGTTATCTAGAATGTATAAAGGTATCTCAAATGAATGTTGGAAATGTAAATGTAAAGAAGGGACTTTTTATCGTTTATGGTGGACATGTGATAAGGCAAAAAAATATTGGAGTACTATAGGATTCATATATTAATGCAGAAAAATTCTTAAAGTGAACATAAAGATTAAACCAGAAACTTTCCTTCTGGGTCTAATGGAAAGAGAACTAGAAAAAAAATTGGAACTCTGATTTTATATATGGTGACAGCAGCAAGATTTCTCTATGCACAAAAGTGGAAGAGTGCCTCAATTCCTACCATGGATGAATGGTTACAAAAGCTGATGGAATTAGCAGAGATGGCCACATTGACTGTGCTGATAAAAGAAAAGAACCTAAGTACTTTTGTTTCTACTTGGAAACCGCTTCTGGACTTTGTTCTTGAGATTGAAAAAAATGATATTATGATTTTGGGTTTTACAATTAGACTGATTTGCCAATATAGAAATGGCTAGTGCATACTACTATAGAAATGTAAAAAGTTGAGATTTGATTTTAATGTCTGATTTTACTGCAACAGAGAGAGTCGGAAGTCAGTGCCTTTGGTTTCTTCCCCTCCCCTTCACACCGTTTTTGTTTTCCCTTTTTCTTCTGTTGTCTCCTACTATTTGCTTTTGTATTTTCACATTTTATGTTATAAATAAATAAAACTAATACAAAAAATAAAACAAACAATCCATGTTTAGGTTTGAAAACAGCTGAAACTGGCAAAAGCAGTGTTGCTTTAAAACATAATTGCAGTGTGTGTGTGTTTGTATGAAAGAGACATCAGGTGAAATATCAAAATTAATCTGATCTTCAAGCCAAAATACCATGGGTTTGATGGTACTAAAATCTAAACAAAAGTATAATTTATGTAACCTTAATGAACTATTTTTTTTTACTTGAGACTACCTTGAAATGTAGTAGACATATTTAGCCATATATTAATGTTATGCTCCCCTACATCCATTAATATTTTTACTCTCATTAGATCCCTTTTAGAAATATTGTTTTATATATTTTTAGATTAGTTAAAACTATTGTTTCTATCCTATCCTTCTTATGCTGGTCTATGACTATAATAAAGATTTGATATGGTTTGATTTAATTTGAACTGATTTGAATCTGCTGAAATGGACATTTCAAAATAACAAGAGGATGGAATCTGTGGCCTGGTGCAGAAACCCAGCATGATAGGGTTGGAATCCCAAGAGAACCACCTAAATGATGACCACTAAAGACTGGCAGAATCTGTAGTTCATTGACAGACCACAACCCTGGCTGGGGAATGGGGAAGCAAATTGTTAATTGTCATACAGTGAAATCTCCTTTGTTCGTGGGAATGTGATAGTAAATGTCAGCTTCCAGAGTTGGGTGAAAAGTAATAAGGAAACCAAAATAGCCAGTGCTTACTATTCTAGGGAACTTTGCTTACTCACAAATGTTAGTGGCAGAAAAAAATTAGCCTTGCTTCCCCACCCCCTTTTTTTTTTAAAGTTGCAGACATGGTGAATCACCCCTCCTATTTAATTTATTCTGGGCAAAACTTCTTCTGATAGTTGCTACCATTAATGGCAAATTTTTCCCTGTTTCTTTTTTTAAAAAGGATCATTTCCTTTTTTCTTTTAAGCTCTTTAAAATTAGATCAAGATATTTTTCAATATCTACTATAGTTAAATCTTTCACTATCAGTAAAGAAAAAAGTGACTTTTTTAATACAGTCTAATACAAAAGGATTATTATTGCTATAGAGCAAGCCCAAATCATATCTGTATTATTCCTGTCAAATACATTAAATCACTTGTATATAAGTTAACATTTATTCTGTACTAACAATCAGCTGAGATGTTCAATTAATCCCAGAGTATTTTGATGAATTTGCTTCAGTTTAAGATAAAAAAGACATATATAAAATTTGTTAATACACAACAAATAATTTGTTTTCTTGTAGATTAACAGTATTTATTTTAGTAATATTCTTTAGTTATCTGTATAAACATACTGTAGGTTTAGACTCGGAGTTTCAGAAGCAGGGATTATATTACTGAACAATCTGAAAAATAATAACAAATAATTGAATATATAATGTTGTCATTGAATAGTCATAGCCAATTCCAGTTCTTATAATCATGTTTAAATAGTTTAAACTTTAGTACCACTTTATGCTCAAATACTACTACAACCAATACAACAAGAATTTACCTGCATTTTTCACATTGGGATCACACCAAAGTATGTTTTTCACTTGAGCAGGGATACCCAACTTCTTCAAATATATCTTGCAGCCTTTAAAGAGGGAAAAACAACTGACCTGTAGCTGAAAAAACCAAGCTCCTACTAGAGATCAGAGGTCCAGATAATACTTTCTATGTATGGCCAAATATTGTTTTGAAACAAATTGCTGGATTCTACAAAAAACATGTCAAAATATAAACTTAGTGGTAAAACTAAAAATCAGGACAGAGGTCTGTCAGGATTAATTCTGAAAAATTCTCAAAACGAGACAACCATTTTTGGCATTTGAATAGACAGGAAATCCAAATACGAAGTGTCTGCAAATTATAGCAATTTTCTCCCTAGACCAGACATGTCAAACACAAGGCCCGCAAGCCAGATCCGGCCCAATATGTGGTTCTGTCTGGCCCAGGGACCTGCTCTGGAAACAGCGAAGGATCGGCCTACTGCACTGCACCTCAGCCCGGCCCGGGCACTGATCTACAACCTGGTTGCGTTCATCAAAGCCAGCCTTAGATTCATGGGGCAGCCCTGCCCGGCTCCCTGGGTATGCGCTCAAGCGGAGTCCGGCATCCCTGCTGGCTGTCTTGCCCTCCAGGTTGACTTCACCCAGCAAGCCGGTGCTGGCTGTCTCCTGTGTGCACACCCGGGGGGATGGACAGAGGCAACGGGCAGCTCTTTGCTGGTTCAGGGCTAAGGCTGAGCACGATCTGGCTTTGATGGACTGAGCAGCATGGCAACGCTGGCAATCTCTTCCCCTCCCATCACCCCTTCCTGAGTGCGGAGGAAGGAAAAAGATGAGAAGGAGAAAAGGAAGGAAGAAAGGAATGAAGGTTCTACCGAGCAGCCCTGGAATCAGCAAGGAGCTACCCCACCACCTCTGCCTCACCCCCTGGGTGTGCGCAAAGGAGACGACTGGCGCCGGCATCCTGGGTGAAGTCAGCCTGTGGGGCAAGACAGCCAGCAGGGACGCTGGACTCTGCTTATGTGTGTGCCCAGGAGGCGGGGGGGCTGCCCCATGGAGTGCATTCTGGCTTTGATGGACGCAACTAGGTTGTATGTAGGTCAGCGCCACCACCCCTCCCACCAGCATCTCCAGCCTCGCAGCCACGAGGCTTTCCTTTCACTGGGACAGCTCCCACCCGCCCATGTGGGATAGCAATCTCCGGCAATCTCTCCCCCTCCCATCACCCCTTCCTAAGCGTGGAAGAAGAAAGAGATGAGAAGGTGAAAGAACGAAAGGAGGAAGGAACGGAAGGAAGGGAGGGTGGGTGGGAGGGAGGGAGGAACAGAGGGAGGGTGGGACGAAGGAATGGAGGGAGGAGGGAGGGAAAAAAGGAAAGAAGGAGAGGCAACTTGGTTGGAGATACCCAAGTTCACATAGTTCTGCTTCAATCCTGGATCCATTGAGACTTGGGCTCAAAGGAGAAAGCAATTTTGTGTTCTCTTTTGTCACAGACAGGACTTTATTGGCAATCCAAATTAACACTGGTATTCTTGAATTGTGAACTCTTAGGAAAGTATCCCTTCCTTGTGTGTTGCAAACAGTCATTTCCAGTGGGGAAAACAGGACAAAGCAGATTAGGGGAAAATATTTTCCTTTGCTATATTTTCAGTCTGAATTAGACCATGGCAGGGTCCCTGCAGCAGAATTCTTTTAAGGATTATGTATTAATAGAAAAGCAACTAAATTACCTCTGTTCCTAAATGCTAAAGCTGTTGCACATAAAAAAACAGAGAACCTCTGATTAACTATCACAGCCACAATTTTGACAGTTCTGCTGTACTGTTGTCTGTGGACGCCCCCACTAAATGCAAGCATGGGATAAACAGCCTGGTTTGTTCTTGGTCTTTTAAGTAGCCACAGAATACTAGCAAAAGTGGCATTTGATCACAAGGCAAAGAGGCATCGAGAAATGTTTCCCCTTTTGTATTTGAGCATCCAAGAAGGGACAAGAAATGAGAAAGGGAAAGAGGAAAGATAAACAAAAAGAAGGAAAGAGGAGAAGGAAGAGGAGAAGGAAAAAGAAGAAGGGGGAAGGAAGGAAGGAAGATTATAATGAAAGGGATGAAGGGTCTGAGGGAAGTCCTGCCTTAGTACTTGGCCACGAGCAGCCCTACTGCCCTTTCGCCATCACCTTGTCCCCTCCTCCTGACCTCTCCTGATGGTCTACCATCCTATCGCTGAGGATGCTTTGGTTACAAAACTGGGTCTCCTTGCAGGGAGAGGCAGTGGGCCTCTCTCTGACCCACACATTTTGCCCTCCCGCAACACCATGAGCAACTTGGCCAAGGAGAACGAGCAGAGCAGCAGCAGCCTCGAGGTAAGTGCAGCTAGGCGCCCCTTTGGGGAAGTAGGGCTAGGCTAGGCTGGGTTGCGGGGTCCCTGAACTCAAGGGCTGGGCGCTTGCCCTCCACTGCCCAAGGCTCTGGGCAGCCCACACCACTGTCCAGGGCTCTCCCGCATGGCCTGAGAGGGACGGTGAAGCCCCTCCAGTTGACCATGTCCTGGCACTCACCTCGGTCCCACCCTCCTCCGCCAGAGACCCTTGGATCTGTCCCAGGCCTGCACAGGCACCCCTGATGCGACCAATGTCGAGCTGGCCACGCCCACTCAGTAGGCCATGCCCATGCTAGCCACACCCACCCACCCTTCCGAGGGCAACCACAATGCTGATGTGACCCTCAATGAAATTGAGTTTAGCAGCAGATTGTCTGGGTGAAAAAATAATCATAGAACATAGAATAATTGAGTTGGAAGGGATTTTGGAGGTTTTCTACTCCAACCACCTGCTTGAGCAGGAGATCCTATATTATTTCAGACAAATGGCTATCCAGTCTATTAAAAGCCTCCAGTGATGGAGCACCCACAACTTCTAAGGCAAGCCATTCCACCATTAATTGTTCTCACTGTTAGGAAATTTCTCCTTGGTTTTAGGTTGCTTCTCTCCTTGTTTAGTTTCCATCCATTGATTCTTGTTTTGCCTTCTGGTGCTTTGAAAAATAGGTTGACCCCTTCTTCTTTGTGGGAGCCCCTCAAATATTGAAACACTTCTATCATATCTCCCCTAGTCCTTTTTTTCACTAGACTAAACATACCCAATTCCTGCAACTTTCTTCATATAGAATAGAATAGAATAGAATAGAATAGAATAGAATAGAATAGAATAGAATAGAATAGAATAGAATAGAATAGAATTCTTTATTGGCCAAGTGTGATTGGACACACAAGGAATTTGTCTCTGGTGCATAAGCTCTCAGTGTACATAGAAGCAACAAGTGATAAATCATGATTATAATCATAAAATACATTCGCTATAAGCGAAGCTAGAAGCTGCCGTCACCGCTGCGACTTAAAGATAACTGTGAGTTCCGTATAAGCAGACGAACCGACCCTGGAAGTCTGTCTTTTAATTTTTGGACTATTCTCTAACTTGGACAATATATTCTTCTCGTATTTGAGTTGGAATGTGGAAAAGTGAACTTAAAATGGCGATGATTTTATACTTTTCAGCAAGAAGTGAAAGTGATTTCCGGTTTGAACTTTTGTTATTTCTAACTGGCGCACTATCTGCTTTGGTTGAATTCTCTATAAGACTTTTAACAAATTGGATTATACTGCAACTATGGCTTCGAAAAAAACTGCGCCCTCGATTGTAAAATATACATCTCCGATGGCCCAGACACCTCAGCCAACTTCAAAAACTTCTCACTCGTCACACCCTCCATCTTCTTCGTCCCCACCGCCCTCCGGTAAAGAACTGCAGGATTTGATGGCTGCAACTATTAAGCAAATGACTGAGATGTTTCAAGAAATGGATGTTAGAATGCAAAATAGATTTGATCAACTATCACAGCAACAATNCACAGCAACAATTGGATTTATCACAACAACAGCATGACTTGGCACAGAAGCAAGATGATTATTGTTCTAATGTGGCAATTGCCTTTAAAGGTTTGGCGGATTATGTGGATGCAATAGCAGAAAGGGTGGAGCAGAATGAGCAAAAAGCAGAAGGAAGTGATCAGAGACTTGAGCTTGTAGAGGAGGGTCTGGAAAACGTCAGGAGTGATGTGCTGATCGCCCAATTTCGGGACATGGAGTTTGCAATTCGGATTCGTGGACTAGCTGAGGACCCAAAGGAGAACCTAAGACAAGTAATTGCAGACGCACTTGGGGATGCCTTATCGTGTGGTCAGGAAATTTATCTTGAATTAGAGCGTGTGTTTAGGGTAAACTCTTGGATTGCAAAGCAAAGGAATTTACCTAGAGACATTGTGATATATTTTACAAGAAAGTCTAGACGTAATGAAATAATGCAGCTCTTTTACCAACAGAGATTTAAAATTCTGAATCAAGATATTATTCTTTTAAAAGAAATTCCAGCAAAAATACTTAGAGCGCGCAGAGATTATGCTTTTCTGACACAGGAATTGAAGCTTAGACAAATAAATTTTAGATGGGATGTACCGGTGGGCATAATTGTAACAATATCTGGCAAACGCTACAGACTTAATTCGATTAGTAAGGCTAAAGATTTTATGGCGTCTGTTCTACAATCAGAACGCCCACCTACACCTCAGAGGGCCGATGTGGTTAAGCAGATGATTGTGGATTTTTCTTCTGCCTCTGTTCAAGATCTAGAGGAAAGCCCAAAAGCTAATGGAAAGGAACAAAGAATTACGCGCGCAGCTCATAGACGCAAGGAAAAGGAAAGACAGATGACAGCTCGACCACCAGCTGATGCCCCTCCAGCTGATTGTCAAATACCGGTTATTTCGCAGCCAGTAGGCGGCGCTCGTCCTAAGGTCTTTGTGAAATCATATGCGGCTAGTCTCGTCAGTGGAATAAAATCCCCTAATGTGTAAGTTAACATCATGGAACGTAGGGGGACTCAATGTTCCCCACAAAAGACGCAAGATTTTTCACTATTTAAGACATTTTAATAATGACATTATATGTTTACAAGAGACTCATATTGTGGCTAAAGATCAAAAACTATTATTGAACCTTAAGCTTGGAGAGCTGTTTGCTGCACCTGCTTTAAAAAAGAGAGCTGGGGTTGCAATGTATATTAAAAGTCATCTTTCACCTGTTTTAAAAGAAGTTGACAAAGAAGGAAGATATTTATT
>NW_015386416.1:492983-495351 GCF_001527695.2 Protobothrops mucrosquamatus
TAGGAGAAATAATATCTATGGATACCTGGGAGTTGATATGGGTGAGAAATGTGAAATTTACGCAGGCACAAAATTTACGTGAGAATTTTTATAAGATGTTTTATAGATGGCACATGGATCCTGCAACTATGTCTCGCATTTATGAGAACTATGAATCCAAGTGCTGGAGGTGTGGACAACAAGATGCAACCTTTTTTCACATGTGGTGGACTTGCAAGGTTATTAAAGCCTTTTGGATAAAATTATGGTGGAATTTACAGCAAGTTTTTAAAAGAAGAATTTTTTTTGTGCCTCAGCTGTTTCTCCTAGGTATTACACATAACTTGGATGTAAAAGAAACGAATTTGATGTTGTATTGTTTAACTGCTGCCCGTTTGTTGATAGCTCAAAACTGGAAGAGTAAAGTCTTACCTACAATAGAGGACTGGAGATTGAAGGTTTCGCATCTTGCTGAAATGGCAAAGATTTCGGCTTACTTGAAGGATCATTCAAATGAACAATTTTTGTTAATATGGAGAAGATGGATTGTTTATATTCAAAATAAGCATAGAATGGTGGAATATAAGCTAGGTTTTTAGATAAATATACATATATATACTTCACCTACTTATGTAGAATATTATGTTGTGGAGTTAGGGATATTAATATCAGTTTACTTTTAGTTGAATAGTATCCTGGGATTAGGTTTGGGAAGTCCGGGTGGGGGGTGGGGGGGTTTCAATTGTGATGTATTTGTGATGTGCCTTTTTTTTATGTTGAAAACAATAAAAAAAAATTTGTGAAAAAATAAAATAAAATACATTCATCATAAATCATAAGATACAATATTCAGTGATAGTCATAGGATACTAAATAAGCAATCAACATACATCATTCTAAGATACTAAATAAAACACTATAAATCGTAAGTTACAAACAACAAAGTTAAAGTCACAAGAAGATAAGGAATAGATAACAGAAAAGATGAGAATAATAATAGTAATACAGCCCTACTAGGTAGTTTGACAGTGTTGTGGGATTTAGTTGTTTAGCAGAGTGATGGCATAGGGGGAAAAATTGTCGTTGTGTCTAGTTGTTTTAGTGTGCAATGCCCTATAGAGTCATCTTGAATACAGTCTTGTTCTGTTTTCTAAAAGTTATCTATTTTCCACCATATTAAACCATCTAATTAATAATACAGTATCCCCTCTAATAAATCACAACCATTGATTTCTGGTTTGCCGACGCAGCCACTGCAGATGTCTGGAAGGTGAGCTCTGTCTTCCGTGTCCGTTTTTGCTCTGCTGGGGGACCCTGGGGAATCCTGTAGGGGCGATGAGCAAGGAGGGGACTCCTGGTTGATCACGGGAGGGCGGCTGCTCTTCCACTTGATCCGGGGCAGCCCTCTAAACTGTCAGAGGAAAGACTGGCCATAACAATATGGCCCATCATAGGCTGCAGACAGCCAAAGTCAAACTTACTACCGAGCACTTTGAAAGCAACGCAGATGAAACTGGGTGAGATCTGATCTTCCCTTTACCCTAAGTATGTTCTCTTCCTGTAAAAGCTGCCTGAAGTATTTTTCCCCTGTGAGGAGAGAGGGAAGGGAATTTTCTATCCCACCCTCTATCCCACCCTCTAAGAATAGCGGCGTTTGAGTACCCAGGGGAATTAAAGCATTAAAAGAACAACTTTATTGTAATTGGATTTATATGTTCCTGAAACTTGGGGACCAATTTTCCTATTTTTATTGGATACTCCTGTTTTTATCTACAAAAAAGGAATACAATTGGAAAAAGGACTATAAAAATTTTGGACTCAAAAAACCTTAAATGGTGACATCTTGTGGCAAAGTTTGGTACTACAACTTGTTATTTCCTAAAAGAGTCTTGGCTCAAAGCCCAGATCTTAGATAAGACTTTTTTTAAAATATATTTTATTAAATTTTATATGGGTAGGGAAAGGGTAGGATCGGTGCGGGTACAGGAAAATCGGGATAAAAGGGACAGGGTGTGGATAAATACAGTAAATATGTAATTCAGCGAACAAGCTGTTGTCCATGTCTTCATATTAAATATAATTGTTTGTATAATACTAGACAGTTATAAGAATAAATCAGTATAGTTACAACTGACATTTGGTAAAACACTAATATTCCTTTAAATAATTAGCATAGTTGGTAGCATAACAACTATTTCCAATCATCAACTTTAATACTTAATATACCGTATATACTCGAGTATAAGCCGAGTTTTTCAGCCCATTTTTGGGGCTGAAAAATGCCCCCCTCGGCTTATACTCAAGTCAGCGTCTTGAAGCAGCTGCTGGTACCGCCGCCGCCGCCAGGCAAGCCACGGCGGCTCGCCGCTCGCTCCCCCTCCCCTGGCGC
>NW_015386416.1:495489-506363 GCF_001527695.2 Protobothrops mucrosquamatus
GCCGCCGCAGCCAAGCGCGAGGGGGAACGCCAGACGCCTCGCGCGAAGGGGGGAGGCCTGGCGACGCTGCGCCCTGACGGGCGCTCACCGACAGGGCTAGGGAGGCCGAGACGGCCAGGGAGGAACAGCCAAAATGCCCCCTCGGCTTATAAGCGGGTCACCAATTTTTCCCAGTTCTTTGTGGGAAAATCGGTCCCTCAGCTTATATTCGGGTCGACCTATACTCGAGTATATACGGTAATAAAACTTTAAAATCTTTTCTTATTCTAACGTGTTTCAACCCACTGATAAAATTTTCCCCAAGTTTTATAAAAGATTGAGTCTTCTTTCTCCTTCATCTCTAACGTTAATCTATCCATTTCTGCTCAATCTAAGATTTTCAAAATTATAATCTGGTCTGATGGTAGATTTTCATTTTTCCAAAATTGGGCAAATACTATTCTTGCGGCTGTTAATACATGTAATATTAAATAATCATTTTCTTTGCCATAGTTAAGTCTTAATATTCCTAACAGAAACAATTCCGGTTTAAATTCTATCTGCATTTTTGTCATTTTTTCTAACCATCTATGAATCTTAGACCAATATTTTTTTGCGATAGATTATGTCCACCAGGCATGATAATAAGTACCCTGTTTTTGCTTACATTTCCAACATCTATAAAACATTTTATATAAATTTTATTTGTATGTTACTGCTTTAGTAAGTTTAATGTTTTTATCCCACAGTTTTTGCCAGTCTTCTTATTCTATAGAATATCCAAAGTTCTTTGCCCATATTATCATTGTCTCTTTTACTTGTTCTTTTTCCATCTTCCAATTTAATAAGTATTTATAAAGTTTCTTAATCAATTGTTCATCTGTTTTTAAAAGTATTTTATCAAGTGGAGTCAGCTCTTTATAAAATCCCATTATTTTTATGTTTTTTTCATATCTTGTTTGAATTTGCAAATAGGACCACCATGTTAAGTCAATACCTTGTTGTTGAAGGGCTTGCCTGTCTTTGAGTTTTCCGTCCTTGTCCAAAATATCTTTATAATTAACAAGTTTATCATAGTTAATCAAATTCGGGTAAGCAAATGCTTCCGTCGTTGAAAGCCACTCAGGAATTTTCATATACATTTTGTGTGTAAATTTCTCCCATTCAGAAAGTAAAACATTTCTTATAGCATGGTTTTGAAAATAAATGTGTTTTAGCTTTCTCGTACCATAAAAAGGCATGCCAGCCTAGTTGAAGGTCATATCCCTCTAGATAGAGAATTTGCTTATTTCTCAGAGTAATCCATTCTTTAAGCCAAAGCAAAATAGCTGCTTGATAATAAAGTCTCCAATCCGGAAGTCCAAAACCTCCTCTATCTTTTGAGTCTTGTAGAAGTTTACATTTAATTCTTGCTTTCTTTCTTTCTTTGCCATATAAATCTTAATATCATTGCATTTAAATCGTCAAAAAATGTCTTACCCAGCTTTACAGGAACTGTTTGAAATAAAAAAATTAGCTTTGGTAAAATGTTAACAGTCGCTATTCTTCCTAACAATGATAGTTGGAGATTTTTCCCATTTTTCCAAGTCCATTTTTATTTGTTTTATTAGTCTCTCATAGTTATCTTCTTTTAGTGATGTATATTTCACCGTAAGATAGATACCTAAATATTTAACTTTTTTAACTATTTGAAGATTTGTCTTTTTGGCGAGTTGAGTTTTCTGTTTATCAGTTAAATTTTTTGTTAACACTTTAGTTTTTTCCCTATTTATTTTCAGTCCAGCCACTTCTCCAAATTTCTCAATTTTCTGCAAAAGTTTAGGGGCTGTTTCCAAAGGCTCCTCTAAGATAAAGACCAGATCGTCCGCGAAAGCCTGTAATTTATATTTCTGGTCTTTAATCTCAAGACCTTTAATTTCTATATCTTGCCCGATGTTTCTAGTCAATACCTCCAAAGTAAAAATAAATAACAGGAGAGAGTAGACATCCCTGTCTCGTGCCTTTTTTAACATCAAAGCTCTCTGTATAATCTCCATTTATAAGTATCCTTGCTGATTGTTTCTTGTAAATCGCTTGGATTGCTTTAATAAAGTTTTCACCAAAGTCCATTTCCATTATTATTCAATTATAATGTTACTTTATTTTCTAAAAATTATCTATTTTCCACCGTATTCAATCCTCTAATTAGTAATATGAAATCCCCTCTAATAAATCAAAACCCTTATTTTTTTCAGCCTTACTATGGCTTTCTTCCTTTGCCAACTAACCTTCCATGTCAGTGCTTTTGAATCAAGTAGTTCTCTCTCTATTATTATATAATTTTTTGGGAATAAGAAAGACCATTTGGCTGCAGTTTTTTGGGAAGAACTAGCCCATTTATATTTATTAGATCACCTCCCCATTACTCCAATATCCCACAATTATCCTGATAGGCTTATCTTCCATTCAATCTGTTCTTCTTCCTTTTCCTCAAATTTCTTCTGATTTTTGTAAAAAGATTTTTCCATTTTCAGTGTTATCATTCCCTGTTTTGATTTTTCCGTTGACTGGATCTGTTGATCAATTGAGTCCTCTATCTTAATGTTTAGTTATTCCACTTCTGTTATTTTTTGCATTGTTAGTTCTTTGATTGTAGTCAAGATCTGGGTTTGTATATTTAAGCTGGCATCTTGTTCCTTTATGTTGAATCTTATTTTGTCACAAGCTGAAAGAATGGTTTCGTGTATTGATTTCAACATGGAAAGGATGATCTTCATCCATATTCTCTTAATAGTATGTTAAGTTGAAGACTTTAGAATCAAACAAAAATAGTTTTTTGCTTTTTATAGCTAGATATGGGACATCTATTTCACATGTTATAGGTGGTCTTTATAGTAGAAATTGTTTGTGAAGTAAGAGTTTATAGTCCAAGGTATTCCATCATCTCGTATAATAACATATGCTTCTCATGTAAAAAAATAGGAAAGTCAGTAAAAGTTTACATTCATATTTCAAACAGGCCAGATATACTGCCCAAAAGCTCCTTCTTTGCAGCTGAGTTTTTCACAGGTGGTAGTTGTCAAGGTCAAAGAAGTTTTTCTGGAGTCTGGGCTTCAAGCCAAGTCTCTTTTAGGCAATAACAAGTTGTAATACCATGCTTTGCCACAAGATGTCACTGATGCCGTTTAAAGCTTTTTAAGTCCAAAGTTTTTAATGATAGTTTTTCAAGTCTTATTTCTTTTTTTAGATAAAAACAAACTTCTCCAGTAAAAATAGGAACACTTTTAGTCCCCAAGTTTCAAAAGCATATACATCCAATTAGATTAAAATTGTTCTTATAGTTGCTCTGTTTCCCCTAGGTAATTAGGGTAGAAATTCCCTTCCCTCTCTCCTCACAGGGAGAAAAATACTTTGGGCAGCTTTTACAGGAAAAAAATACTTAAAGTCTTAAAGAGAAGATCAGATCTCACCCAGTTTCATCCGCGTTGCTTTAAAGGTGCTTGGTGGTGATTTTGACTTCGGCTGTCAGCAGCTTATTGATGAGCCATATTGCTATGGCTGGTCTTCCCCCCGCCAGCTTGGAGGGCTTCTCCGCGATCATGTGGGGGTCCCCTCCTTGCTCATCACCCCTAGAGCAGGGCTTTTCAACCTTTTCACCCATTGTACCACTTTTAGGATATGGCAATATCTGAGTACCACCAGTTGCCTAGCAAGGTGTCAAAAACTTGATGACCAAAAAAAAAGGAAAAAAGTGATAAAGTACAGTTAGTCCTCGACTTACAAAAGTTCGCTTAGTGACTGTTCGAAGTGACAATGGCACTGAAAAAAGTGCCCCCCAAGCCACAGCCGAGCAAGACACCTGCCTGCCCACCCAGCTGCACTCTTCCTCCTGTCTGAGGTTTTCATTGTTGTGAGCATTTCTGTTGAGGATTGGCAGCGGGGATGGGGTGGGGGTTTTGGTTTTTATTCCCCTTGTCTGCTGGGGAATGAACCAGTTGCCAAGCATCTGAATGTAAATCACAAGACCCTGGAGATGCTGCAACATTCCAGCTGATCGGCGCTTCTTCTGGGCTCAGCAGAAGTACCAGGATCAGTGCTGCTTTCCAACTGATTGGTGCTTCTTCAGGGCTCAGCAGAAGCACCAGGATCAGCGTCAAGCTCCAGCTGGAGCCTGGTGCTGATCCTGGTGCCTCCACTGAGCCTTGACAGCCCCAAAGAAGCGCTGATCAGCTGGAAAGCGGCACTGATCCGGGTGCTTCCACTGAGCCCTGACAGGCCTGCAGCTGCAGCCATCTCTCGCTCAGGCTTGTGCAGTGCTGCCACTGGTTCAGCTTTTTCTCCTCCCCCGCTACCACTTTTCTAGGATGGTCACATACCATCTGCCAGGTGCCAATATACCACAGATGGTACCCGTACCACTGGTTGAAAAGCCGTGCCCTAGAGGGCGACTTTCGATCCTTTCCAGGGTCCCCCAGCAGGACAAAATTGGATGTGAAAGACGGAGCTCATCTTCCAATGTCCGTGGCACTGCGATGGCAAACTGGAAGTCCCAGAATCTCAGAATTATTTTAGCAGAACAGAGCTAAGGTAAGGCTAAACTAAAATGCTTAATCTTTTGTTGATTTTTAGCTAATAAAAAAGTGCTATTATACCTTCCCACAGAATTATCCAAAGCTTCATCAAAGCAGATAAAGCTAAACAGCAGAACTCATTTCATTCCTCAGTGCTGCTGTCCGGGACCTATTTCAGGCCTGGGAGAAATATTCCACCACCTTTTAACAGTTTTTGTGATGCAATAATGACAAACTTTAGCATTGTTTTCACCCAGTTCTAAGTTGAAAAATGAAAAACAGCTCTCTCTATTGAGCAATAACTAAACTGGGGGGAAAGGAGCAGTTGAAGAAAAGTTTTTTCCAACTATTTTGATGATCCATCCAATCCCTATCTACTTTAGTAGTAGATCTTCCAGGTAACATTCTTAATAGTGATGCTACCATGCTTGCTCTATAGTTTGTTTATGTTTAGTAACTGGAAAGAGAGTGTTGGAAGAATTATTATAATTGTTGGGTTCCCTGTTTGATGTACATCTGAAATTTTTGGAGATGATTGAGAATTTTTCAATTTTTATGTTAGTAGTCCTACTGGATTGCAGGAAATGCCTTTACCCTATTTGTAATCATACCAAAATCCCCACAGGAGAAAAAATATAGCACTGTCTAATGATTCATGAGAATGCTAAATGCTGAGTGATTGGAAAAATCAAAGGGCAGGATGGAAGAGGAAGAAAAAGCAGTGGCTGGATTGGAGCAAGTGGATTCTGCAATATTTTGTTACAGGCCCACGTAATTTTATATTCTACTTTCCATCTTAAGTTGATAGTACCTCTGTAGATCTAAAGCTAAAATAAACAACAATTATGTCTAGACAAAGGGATGGTAATGGTCATAGTAGTGGTGGAACAACTAACATCTTGAAGAAATATGTGTGTGCATAATATGTACATACATATAATAAGTTTTAAGGAGAAGATAAAGAAACAGAACCATAAGGAGTAACTAAGATATAGTTCTAGGATGGAGAGAGACTTGGATTCAAATGTTTCCTCCACACGAATTGATTAGATGTCTTTAAGTCAATTACTAATTCTCAGCCTACTGTACCTCACAATACAGTTAGGTAATTGGAAAAATACAATGCATGGTGCCTTAAACTTCTATGCAAAAATCTTACAATTTCTGAAAAGGCAGAAAAGTCAAATATAAAAAATAAGTAATATCCTTGTCTAGGATATTCTCAAAATGAATAAAAAATAACATATTTTAGCAGAAGATAGAAATGTAAATTGTCAATTGAAGTAAATGAGAAGGCAGCAATTTTACTGGATTTGGGTACTGGCATATACACCCTGTCCGTCTCCAAACCAGAAAAAATATCAGCAAGGAAAATAATTTCTGCTCTTTGAACACAGTCCCTATTTAAAGTAAAATTTTTAAAATGCAGATTTCAAAGTAAATGGGAGTTATTTTTTATAATAAAGTATGGATGCAATGTCATTTAGAAAAAAGCTTGTCCATTCTGCTCATGCAGTCATGCTGAATACTGCAGAACAGATTATGAATATTGCCTAAAGTGTGCCCAGCAATATTAGATCCTAACTTCTTGCTGGGGTTTGGAGTAGAACTGCAATATTTTTAGGATAGCTTTTATCCTCCTATCACAGATTGAATGGCTAGATACAAAAACCATGCAGTAGAAGCGAAAGTAGGTAGGAAGTGAGGAAAGAACTTCAAATGCTACAAATTAGGAATCTGAGCCTTAAGGTCAGTCTATCCAAGCCCAGCCCATCTGAACAGTTAATATAAGAGTGTTTCAGACACTGGAAAAACAATGCTTCACACTGGGATGGAACCTTTGTCATTCTTCCTGTGATCATTCTGGCAAATGGCTAAGGAAGTCACCCTCTCAAAATTAGTGGGATGGAAGAACTTCCCAAAACCTTCCCAGTGTTTCTGGTAACTCTGCTTCTCGTAACAGCAGTGCTAACCAGAATAAATGTGTACAGTCTCATAACACTTGGGAATTCTATTCAAGGATGCTGGGAAACACATTATTCTCCATTTTCTTTCTTACCATTGCAAAGGAAAGAGATTGTGGGCTGAGTTAATAATTGCAAAAAGTGGTTGCAAAGACGGAATATAGGCTGAATCTCTTTTAAGTTGCCTCATATTACCAGACATCAAATAACAGAAAAGGTTGACCCACCCTTTAGTGACTAATCAGACAATGTCTGAAATGGTTGTCTTTTTTATAGCCTTCAATTAAAGAAACCACATTGTCCAGAAACTGCAGCAGCATCTCTTTTTTTAAGTTACATACCTTTTTCAAAAATGTAAACAACACTTTGCTTCCCACTAAAATATTTAGCAATATAAACCAAGAGTGAATCAGTGTGAGTCATCTAACTCCAGGCTATTTGATAACTGTAACACAGTTAATATGATCCAGTCTAGTTGTGATCCTGAACCATGCAACTTTGAAACATTAGGATTGTTACTTTAAAAAGTGTAACCATTGAAGTTACATTTTAATTGGAAGTTAAGAGGAAGAAAAGGAAAAAGTTATGTTTAATATTTTTCCTTTAATATTTTCCTTCCTAATATTTCCCCTTAAATTTTTCCTTCATTTTTTTCTTGTTTGTCCCATAAAAGATTTTTGTGAAAAGAGGCAATAACACAGTTGTTATTTACTGTGCAGATAGTGTGGAGATAAAATTGTGCCAAAAGGTAATTCAGTCAGACTGGTATTAGAGTTCAGTTGATTTCATCCTATGCAAAGCAATTTATTTTTTCACCCTCTCCTCCCGAAATGGAACATTTGCAACTGTTCCTTAAGTTATCAGTGTTGTTATTTACTATGTCAGGATAATTATTTAAAGGCTAAATAGCTTATGTAATGATGTAATGTAATGTAAGGTGGATGATGCAATGTAGGAATGACTCAGTAGGTGTGTGTGTACCCCTTTAAGAGTCTGAGTATAAAAGGGAAGGCTTTTTGTTGTTGTGTTCTCTCTTGTCCGTTTCCTGCTATAATTGCTGTGTATTGAAGTTTACTGAACTATCATGTGTATGTATTTTGTTCTTTGTGTATATTTGTACATATTATAATATAAACCACCATTTAATACAAACCACTGTTTACTGTATTTACTCGTGGGTTACCTCAGTGCAATAAGACTGCATGCTCTGACAGGTTATTGGCCCAGAGAGAGGAGAAATCCATGAGAGTTTGACCCAGAGCCAGAGGAGTTGAGGGTTGTGGTGGTTTGAAGAAGCAGGCAATATGGCTTCCATCAGTGCAATGGGAGGAGGTTTCATAGTATCTCAGCTGAATGAGACAAACTATCTCTCCTGGAGTCTGAAAATGGAGATGTACCTGAGAAGGGAGGAGTTGTAGATGATAGTTACTGATCCACCTGCAGCTCTGGATGATGGGGACCAGAGTAAGAATGAGAAACTCAGGCCAGCATAATCTTGAGTTTAGAGGATAGCCAGCTGATACACGTGAGGGGTCTCCAGTCTGCTAAGGAGTGCTGGGAAGCTTTGTGCAGTGTGTACATGAGAGAGACTGTGGGCAGCAAAGTAATGCTGACAAGAAAGCTAGATAAAGCACAGCTGAAGCCGGGAGAGAGCATGTCTACACATTTGCAGTCCATGAGAAAGACATTTCTAGAATTAGAGGAAAGACGGATGACTTTCACTGAGTCACATAAGGTGTATGTATTGGACAGTTCATGGGATGTCCTAGTAACCAATTTAGAATCCATGCAGGAGAAGGATTTAACCATGAGTTATTTGACTGGCTGGTTGCTGGAGGAGGAACAGAAACGTCTGGAAAGGCAGCAAAGAGGGGGTGACGACAACGCACAGCCCAAGCCTAGAATTGCTACATCCCAGGGTGCCAGCACAGCAGCTGAGAAAGGTTGAATGGTGAAACGCTGCTATACACATAGATCTACAGAGCATCTCCAGAGACGCTGCCCTGAGAGGAGAAACAGAGGAGCAGTGAGACAAGATTGTAGAACTACACAACCGACATTTTCCCTGGCAGCGACATTAACTAAGAAAAACACTTGGTTGTTGGACAATGGAACCAGTCAGCATATTGCAAATGACCCCTCAAATGTTTTCCAGTTTGAGACCAGCTAAGCAAGCATTTGTTAGCTTGGTTCCAATGGACAACAGTTTGCTGTAAAAGGGGAAGGTAAAATTTATGTACCTGGTATAGGAGAAATGGATAATGTACTATATGTACCACAGTTAGACCATAATTTACTCAGTATTTCGAGCTTGGATAGTATGGGATATGAAGTAATGTTTGCAAAGGGTCAATATACCATAAGGAAAGGTGAGAGGATTGTGCACAAGGTGTTAAACAGGATAATTTGTATGTACTAAAAAAAGAAGCAGGAAGGTTGTGCACGAACACTTACAAGCATAATAACTGTGTATATTTATTACACAGAAGGTCAGGACATGCAAGTTTTAAAGTGTTGCAGAGAATGCCAGACCTAGCTGAAAGATTACAAATTTAAAAATGCAACACATATTTAGATTGTGCTATTTGTAAGGAGTCAAAGTCTAGGGTGTATCCTGTAAGTAAGAAAAGCATGAGGCAAACTAACAGGTTTTGCAGTTAGTGCACGCTGATTTAATTGGTACTATGGCATCCTCTCTAGCAGGAGCTAGGTACGTATTAGTCTTAGTAGATGACTACTAAGGTATGGCTTCTGCTATTTATTAAAGAACAAAACTGAAGTTCTACACCAGTTTAAGCAATGGCTGAACTTTGTAGATAGAAGGTATGCTCATAAGGTATGCCAGCTGCAAACAATTAGGGGAACAGAGTTCATGTCTGATAATTTCCAAAGGTGGCTGAGAAATGTAGGCATAAAGCATAGAAATACAAATCCTTACACACCAGCAGAAAATGGAATGGCTTAAAGGAGAAACAGTATATTGCAGACCATGAAGGACTTACTGCTGGCAGATGTGGGAATGAGTAACACGTACTGGAGAGAAGCCATAAAAACAGCCAACTATTTAGTGAATAGAGTATGGAGTGTGGCTATCAATGAAACTCCATATTTCATGTTATATTAGCTCACCTAAGAACATTTGGCAGTTATGCCTGGGTACATATTCCCAAAGGCACCAGAAGAAAAGGACTGAAAAAGGCCAGGAAACCTAGGTCTGTAGGATTATCAAGAAATGTTATCATTACCTCAAATAGAAAAGGGTAAATGGAAGGACACAATAATGAACTGCAATAAAAGGCAGGAATGTATATAGAGACAAATTGTTCAATTGTTCAAGCCAATATGTTGACTGTTTAAATGCAAGCAGGCATCAATGTAAAAAATATCTTTATGCTTGGATTTTATGCATGCCCATTTCCTGCTGGTTGGAAATGTTGAAATAGCTTGCATTACCTGTAAATATCTTTAGTGAAAAATCAAATTCCATCTCTAGTTTTTGTGCCTATTTGCTCTTCAGATTCTTATTCGGGTTAGTCATTTTCAAAAACATTTGTATAGTCAATTTTTATTTTTGAAGGTACTTTTTAAAATTGGTATAGTATGCTTTTTAAAAACATACTTTCAGAAAAATGAATTTATAATGGCTTTTAATGTGTAATACATTTTTAATGTGTCAAATATTTCTCAATTAAAAAGAAAATCTCTAGAGAATCGCAAAATAAAAATTCAAAACAATCACAAGATTAAAAGTTAAGCAAATTAATCTTTCTGCAGCTATATTGCCTTTTTTAATGAGCATTTTGTGTAGAATTAAAAAGATGAAAGAGACAGTGGACAAATTCAGATGGTTACATATGGAAGAAAACAATAACTATATTCTTTGTTCCTTTATGTAAATGTAATGGAAGATGATAATATAATAAAGGCTTTATTTGTAGGAATTGTGAGTAAAATGCATAAATAACTGTATGATAAATCCTTTCCTTGGAAGCAAGTATGTCTGCAAATACTAAGTTACAAAGTAGCTTGGAAGAGCTGTGGTAGCACAGCGGTAAGAATGCAGTACTGCCAGCTAACTCACTGCTCACTCCAGGAGTTCGATTCTGAGTGGCTCAAGGTTGACTCAGCCTTCCATCCTTCTGAAGTTGGTAAAATGAGGACCCAGATTGTAGGGGGCAATATGCTGGATAAGAAATTCTTTAAAAATCTTAATAAAATTGTTCTCAAATTTATCTGGCAGGGAAGGAAGGCAAGGATTAGATTAAAATTACTCCAGGATTTAAAAGAAAGGGGGGGGTTTGGCCTCCCTGATATGGAAAAATACTATCAGGCCATAGTTCTAACATGGGTACGAGATTGGGTACTCTTAAAAAACAGGAGA
>NW_015386416.1:507093-514571 GCF_001527695.2 Protobothrops mucrosquamatus
AAATTTTTTTTTTTAAAAAAAAAAAAAAAAAAAAAAAAGAATGCAGTACTGCCAGCTAACTCACTGCTCACTCCAGGAGTTCGATTCTGAGTGGCTCAAGGTTGACTCAGCCTTCCATCCTTCTGAAGTTGGTAAAATGAGGACCCAGATTGTAGGGGGCAATATGCTGACTCTATAAAACTGCTTAGAGAGGGCAGTAAAGCACTATGAAGTGGTAATATAAATCTAAGTGCTATTGCTATTACTAGTAATAAGCTTCGTCTCTCAATAAAAATTTAGTAACAACAATAGTATATTTGACTCTCCTGGATTAGGGAGAGTCCCAGAATCATCCCTCAAGAACCTCCAATAACAGCAACAATCTGCAAGCAGTTTTGAAAGCAGTGCTGGGCTGAAATCACTTCGTTGTTGGATAAAACAGCCATTTTGGAATTTATTTTTCAAATAGAGAATAAGCTGTGCCCTTCATTTCTTAATCAATTTATGAGACTATTATCTCTATTAGCTAAAGAGGTGCTCTTTAGTTACAGCTTATCACTCCTTTTTGAAGCAATACACCATCTTTGAGACTCCTTTATTTTTAAATGACAAGGAAGAGGAAGCGTGGAATATTTTTTCCTTTAAAATATAAGGATAAAAGTTGTGGTCTAAATTTACTGCTTTTAAAATAATTTGCAGCCCTGTATTGTGTTGTTGTGGCAGTTGAAATTTTCCGATTTCCATGAACTCTGGTTGGCTAGAAAAAGGAATAAATAAGTAAGTAAGTAAGTAAGTAAGTAAGTAAGTAAGTAAGTAAGTAAGTAAGTAAGTAAGTAAGTAAGTAAGTAAGTAAGTAAGTAAGTAAATAAATAAATAAATAAATAAATAAATTCTTTGATCACTAGAGGGAGCTATGAAGATGTTTAACTGAGCTGGAGTCTGTCATCAAGGAAATCTTTGAAAGGTCCATACAGAAAATCATTTAATAATAATAATATCATAAATCACTTAGGGTCCAAAGATACTAATTATTAAGAGGATAATTAAAATGTAAAAAATTATCAACCCACTGTGTCAACTCTACAAATGCTGGACAATGCAAATAATGTAACTGTCCCTCTGGAATATAAATCTGACACCAGTTTTTATTATAATGATGGTTTGAATATAATCCTCCCAATGCAATTGAAACAAGAGTGTCAAGTAAACTCACAACTCTTAAGAGGTCAAGTTTGGGATTTTTTCCCTCATGGATACCAATAAAGTCAAAAACTCTTTGAGAAAAAAAGATGATAGATATCTTAGAGAAGGAAACTTCATTCTACAAGGATTTATTCCAGGTTAATCTATATGTCTAACAAAACAATCTTGGGACATTTTTTTCATGGATATAAATAAGGCTAAGAACTACTTGAAGAAAATGGACTTGATAGACACCCTTGAAAAGAAAAAGATTTCATTCTATGATAACAAGCTGGAGGGAGTGACTTAAATTTAATGATTTAATTAGTTAGGATGGACTTTTATAAGTTTGATATATGTATTGCAAGAAAGCTTTAAGATAGGGTCATATGTATAAAATGAGTTTATAAATGCATGTTTTCTGTCTTTTTATGTAATGCTGAAAAGCTCTAATGTAGTTTTGTGTTTTGTGTTCTGGGTTTAAAATGAAGAGGGTTTTTTCCCCCTTTTATACTTGAGTATTATTTAAAGTTAGTAAAATATACAAACTAGAAAAAGTGTTTTCTCCCTTTAGGGTTAAAAAAATTGAAATAATAAAGAGGATTCTCTTAATATGAATTATGATAAAGATGAATGAGTCAGCAGAAGTATATATTATTCTCCACAGCAAAGAGAAGCAGAGATGGTCAAATAGATTCTTTTATTCAAAGAAGAGAATATATCTAACCTTATTTCTATTTTGAAATTGCTTCTGGATTTTGTGCTTGCAATAAAAAAAATATGAAATTTTGATTTTGTTTTTGCTAATTAGACAGGTTTATTGTTATAGAAATGGCTTGTACATACTGTTGTGTAAAACTAAAAAGTTGTAATGTTATCTTCTACTGTGTTAAAGAGAGTTGGAAGTTGGTGCCTTTTTCCTTTTCTCTCTTTACACCATTTTTTTCTCTTCCCTCCTAGTTTTATATTACTTTTTTGAATTTCTCTTTGTATTTTATACTTTGATAAACCAATAAATCTATTATTTAAAAAAAGGAAAATAAAATACATATAATCACATATCCGCATACCTAATACAATTCTTAATTCTAACTAACTTGAGAAGCATTGAGAGTGATGACGTTATTGCACATTACTATTCAATTGAAACCAGTGTTTGCATGAACAATAATGAGAAGCTGTGGTGCTATTATGGTTGAAAGTGATGGACTAGGACTTGGAAAACTTACATTGTCCATTTTCAGCCATGATGCTCATAGACTCATCAGCTTCATCTACCTCACAGGATTCTTGTTGGAGATAAAATTGGAGAAGGCTATACTACATATGCCTTTTTGAACTTCTACAGCTCTTTATATTCTGTAGAAAAGGCAAGATATAAACATAATACAATGACACATTTTAAACAATGATGGTAACATCTGCTGAAGACTATCATTTTATTTTTTATTATGATTGAACATTTAACTATTTTAACCTGTGCAATATCAATTTATTTTATTTTTTTGCCCTTTTCAGTGCAATAAAGTGCTGTCAAGTCAGATTGGCAGGATTAATGAAATTCTCTAAATAAACTGATGTGTTGTCAGGAGAGCCAAGTCACCATTTGGATGTCTGCAATAACCCTTGTTTCTAGCCCACAAAATATTTAATTTTAGATTAAGGAATAGGAATTTTCTTTGTTGCTGTTAATATTAGGCCCTGAAAATTACTCAGCAGAGTTATTCATAAAAGACAGTGTCAAATAAAATGAGCAATACTATTTTTAAAAGCAATTTTGATAAAAACAGGTTTGATTTCCTTGGCTGGGGGTGGGGCTGTCTTGTCATATCTTTTGTTTTTATGCTCCAGGTCCATATTATTGTACAAGGGTTTTGAGCAGCTTTGTCCAATTATTCCAGCCCATAACAGTTGGAACACTCATTCTGTTCTCAGGGATGGTCACTGAAAATGCAAGACAGCAAGTTCTTCAAAATTCAATCTTAATGGTTGAAATATATTGCCTTATACAGGGTGATATATGTAGAAAGTCTCCATACTATTACTATCCTAGGGTTTTACATGTAAAAATATACAATAGGTAATTTAAATAAAGAATAGACAAGCTTTTATGTTCCTCTGGCAACTTTGTTGCCCAGTGATGGCATATAGATGATACTTATGGGACTTCAAATTTTGTATTAGTTTATCAGAATATAAAATACAAAGGAAAATAAAATAATGGGAAACTAGGGGAGGAAAAAAGGGGGGAAAGTGTGGAGTTGAATGGGAAAAAGAAAAGAAAAAAAACATTCTGATTGTTCTGTCCCAGACAGAATAGGCTGCTTTAATCCTGTTGAGACAGGCAGATAACTCAGTGAAAATAAGCATGGTAAATATCGCTTATATTTCTAGGAATCCTAAACAATAACTCACTGTTATGTAGAGATACATCCAGAAACATATTTCAGCATTATAGCTCATTCCACAGGTAATTTGATAATGGATTTTCCCCTCTTCTTCTGCATAAGACTCACATGTTGGCATAGAACCTCCAAGCCATGGGGCTAGGAGCCATGAGGCTGGATCAAACAAAGGCATTCCAAACTGGCCTGTAGCCAGGATATCCTGTTATGAACTTTAGTAGCTCGTCCTACTGTCCTGTTAACATGGGATAGCTGACTAGCTAAACTACATTACCCATAAGCCATCTCTTAAGGAGACAGCGCTTAACCCAATAAATGCCAAACATTCTAACATACAGATTTACATGCTGTAGTCAGGGTTACATTGACCCAGAACACTCCTCACTTGGAAATATAAATTTCCACTACTAACTAACTAAAATAAGCAAAAAACGTAGCATTAAGCATGCAATACTCATTGCTAACTAACTAGTGACTAAATAGGTAAAACATAGTATCAAAACATGCATAACTATAAGGTAAATAGAAAACATGCACAATTATAACATAGATAAACAGGTGTTATATCAAAAAATGCATAAACACAAATACATAGTTTGAGGTTCAATCTTCTAGTTTGATCTTCGTCAGCAACGGGACCAAATCGGTGATCAGCCTGGTGCAAGAGTCTTTAAGCCACGATCTGACTCACGTGGCTTCACAATCTGGACCTCAACTTGGCGAACTAGTCCATCAAAACTGGGTGGGGCCCAGTGCACAAATCCCATGGGCCAATAGTTCTGGTATGTGTACTTGTCTCTCAACAAAACAAGGTCTTCTTCCTGTAGAAGAAACTGGAACCAAATCTGGAACAGAAAAACTGGAACCCAAAATTTCTCAGGAACAAAGGAACCTGGATTCACAGGATGCTTAGGAACCGAAGAAGCTGGAACCACAGGAAATTCAGAAACAGCAGGAGCTGGAAAATCAGGAACAACCGGAGCAGGAGAATCAGGAACAGCAGGAGCTGGAGAATCAGGAACAGCAGGAGCAGAAGATTCAGGACACTCAGGAACCGAAGGGTCTGGAACCACCGGTGGAGCATTGAAGATGACTGCTACTGTTGTCATGAGGGTGGTGAAGACTTCATGTGTGGGCGTGGGTATCTTTGACAACATAGAGTCCATGATTTTGTGGGGTATGCCAATCATGCACTCCCACACTTCGCCCATGTGAGATGCATGGGGAGGGTAATTTTTGGCCTTCGGGCATTTGTCCATCACTGGGTCATGCCAAATATCTTCAATAGTCTGTAAGTCCTTGCAGGCTCTTACAAAGCTAGTTCTTGGAATGCTAAGGCAAGTGACCAAGACGATCAATACTATGCCTAATCTCAGGTGTCTCCGCTTAGAGGAGGGTTTGAAGCTAATTGGTTGAGATTTACTGAGGTTGAACATTGGCATGTTGATCTGGCGCTGGAAGCATATAGCGTTTTGGTCTCTGTGGCATCAGGCTGTCTGGACAAGCCAAGAACTCAGGACCTTTTAGCCAGATCAATTCTGTTAACTGTGTGGCAAGGTTGGACCACTTAATTTGGTTCACAGGGTTCTTATCTGTTGGCACATGTTGCCGTTGTTCAGTGTTTAGAGATGTTTCAATCTTTTCTACTCTATTGCCTACATAGATGTAGAAGTGTCTGCTTTGTTTGCAGATGTAGCTTGACATCACCTTGCAGTCTGCGTAGAAGGTGGTAGACTATAGTTCAAGGCACAACGTCTTCGCTGTCAAGTTGGTGAGCTTTACAGCCAAAGTGGTACCACATAGTTCTAACCTTGGTATGGTGTGGCCTTGTTGTATTGTTAGTCTCGCTTTTCCAAAGAAGACACCGAGACTGCAGCTCTCCCCGCTGTAGACTCTGATGTATCTTATGGTTGCAATCAAAACAACGTAAGTGTGGCTCTCTCCGCTGTAGACTGTGATGTATCTTAAGGCTGCATTCACCTTCGTTAACACATCTGAGGAAGCGTACAATTATTTCTTTTGCATGGTGGCGGGTGAGCTGGAGATATACGTGTGCTGCACTTGTATGCTTTGGAAACATCTTGGGAGTACACTCCACGACTCCCTGTCTTGCGGCTCATCCCAGTGTGTGGTGCTCAGAGAGAATGCGCGCAGCTGCAGACATTGTTTGTCTTCTATGGACAAGACTAAGTTGTTGTAATTCTTACTGGTCTGGAACACTGTTGCTTCCAAAACAGGTTTGGTTGTCACAAGCGTGAAGTGTTTTGGCGTGGTTTTAGGTGGGAAACGCTTCCATTACTGGGAATGGAGGTTGTTGAGATATTCACCTAGGTTGGAGTTTGCAGTTGATCAACACAAACCGTCCCTCCTATGGCCCATCCGAGTTCTGTCTTAATGGCTACTGGGGTTCCTGGTGGACCTTTGATTCTTTCATCGGAACCAATGGACTCTGGGGCATCTCGTCCCACCATGAGTAGGATTTCGGCTTCCGGATCTAGGGGAGGGATTAAATCGGCTATGTGTGCTAGGTGAGGTATTTTTCTAGCCGTCTCTGGTGTTGAAATTTCGCTGCGAACATCTGGTAAGGTCTCCCATTCCAACACTGATGGCAATAGGAACTGCGAACTTCCATTTATTGATTCTATGCAAAGACCAGTAATTTTCCTCCCCGCCGTGCGCATCGGTACTGTGCACGTATTTATTGCAAAATGCTTCAGTTCACTCGGGAGGTCGAAGAGGTCGAAAAAGGCAGGCTTAGCTATTGTGACCTTGCTGTGTGCATCTAGTATGACGTACATCTTAACAGCCTTTTCAGGTTGCCCGTTGGGGTAGACTTTTGCAAGACAGATGGGTGAGCAGGAAGGAGGGCGTGGTGAGTCCCCTCGTATATCTGTGTAGTATGTCCCGTACATTTCTGGGTGCTCTTTGGAGTCACATTGAGTCTCTGTCATCGTAGGAGGGGTCGAAGTCGCTTGTTGTGTCTCCTCAGAGGGCTTCTTAGATTCTAAATGCAAGGCTGCCAGGTGCTTCTCACTGTTACACAGGTGGCATTTCACCCTAACTGCGCAATCTTTGGCCATGTGATCCATAGAGTCACAACACTTGAAATATATCCTATGCTCTTTGAGTAGGGCCTTTCGATCATCCAGGGATTTTTTCCCAAATTCTCTGCAATTGTTTAGAGAGTGTGAAGATTTATGAATTGGACAAATCAGGCCTTTCCCTGTGGTTCGAGGTTTGGAATGAATACTTCTCGGCAGTTGTGCGTCTGAAGTCTTCTTTGGCCGGGTCGTGATCTCTGTTTTGTACACTGAAATGGGCGTTCTGTCCTTTGTGGCTTGGAAAGAACTCTTATTAGTGCCAAAGTTGTGACTGGTCTGTTTTGGCGTCGTGAAACGTGTTTCATGGGCATCAAGGTAATGGGGGTCATTGTACAGATCTGATTGATCGGAAACAAAATCTGTAAGAGCAGCAAAGGGTGGAGGGTTGCTGGGGTACTGTTTCCTGTGGGACTGGGTCATGTCGGACCATTTATCTTTCAACTGTCTTGGTAGTTTTTGAGTGATAATCTTCTGTGTCGAACTGCTCAAGGCAGGCAACACTGTGTGTGTCGAACTGCTCAAGGCAGGCAAGTCCAGGCATGGTGCGACTTTCTTTTTTCTTTTTTTTAATTTTTATTATTTAAACCAACAAAACAAAACAAAACATAACATACATATATACACAGTATATATTTTAACAGCAATTTCGTAACAGTAATCTTCTATTATTTACATTTCCCCCCTTATTCTTCTTTAGAGTATTTGTCCTTGTTGCCCCATTATTTCTTATTTGCATTTTTCTTCCTTCATACATTATTATACACACATTTTCCACTTTTAACCTTTCCACATTTATTCTCTCTTATTTCTA
>NW_015386416.1:515629-526979 GCF_001527695.2 Protobothrops mucrosquamatus
CTTAATCGAGGAACATTTTGCTGTAAGCCAGATCCCTAAATATTTTATTTTCTTGGTTATACTTATCTTTATTTTATCTTCTAGTTCACTTTCCTGTGTCTTTGTAAGATTTTTGGTTATTAATTTGGATTTATTCTTATTAATCTTAAGCCCGGCTACCTCACCAAATTCTTCTATTTTTTGAATCAATTTAAAACCGTTTTCTAATGGATGGTGCGACTTTCTTGTGCTGCCTGGAGCTGGTCTAGTAAGTTGGAGAATCTCCAAATCTGACTAGGATTGTTGATATTGATGTTAGGGAAATCGTAGAGCTCCTGTAGGAATGAGGATTGTGTCAAAGAAGTTGCCCCATAGTGCGTGTCGAGCGTTTCCCAGGCTCGACGATGGGCGGCGGGTAGGTCACTTAAACGTGATGCGAAGATCGCATCCACTGCCTTTGAGGATTCTGGACCTAGCCATGCTGTCATAAGCCCGAGCTCTTCCCCATGGTGTAACCTCTCGCCGTGGAGGGCTTGCTTGAAAAGTTGCTTCCACAATAAATAGTCCTTCCCTGGTTTGTTGGAGAATTTTCGTACACCTCTGGATGCCATGTCCGACTTTCTTCCACTGAATGTTGGAGAATACATCGATCCAGTGTATGGTCTGTAGCCTGGTAGAGGTGGTGCATCGCTTCCGGGAGCGGGGGCATGTGCCATGTCTGGCTGGTAACTTTCTTCAGCATGTTGTCTGCTGAGGGTATCTTGCCATGTCACGTGCGAGGACCTTGTTGGCTTGATCTGAATTCCTCTCTTCTGGTGTTGAGCTGAGGGGACCTGACTTCTTGCGTGCTTGTTGGAGGGTTTCTCGTCTTTCGGGTGGTGCATAGCTGGCTCCCTGGTAGGCTGGCACAGCTGGCGTTCGAGATTCTCTTCTGTGGTCAGGTCTGATGGCGTTTCCTTGGGATGCTGCCTCCTGTTGACACAGTAGGGACTCTAATGTGGCTCGAGCTCTTGCAATCTCATCCCCGAACGACAGCTGGTCCTGCTGTGGGGCCGTCACCGCTGTAGGTGAACCCATCCACTTGCCATCAGTGGTATGGTATGGTTCGTTGGGGTCAATGGTGTAGCGATGGTGGGCAGATCTTATGATCTAGATGTTGCGACATCAACTCTCTGGCTGATCGGCACATCTGGCTGTTGAGATTCTTCTCTTCATCTACTCGGTCTTGTGGGGCTTGTGGATAGCTGCGGTGCTCTCACCTGTTCACGTTAAAACGTGCTTTTGTTGTCCACATAGGCCCGCACACGGCTATACCGATCTTCATTCTCCAGTTGTTCCCACTTGGGCAAGAAGGTGGCGTGTTGAAGTGTCCCCTGAAGGCCTTTCGCTCTTGCCATTTTGTATGCTACTTCACGTTGGCTTCGTATGAGCTCAAGCTTGTCTTGAGTGGCCTTTATTTTGGCCTTCATTTTAGCTGCTTCAGCTTTTCTTTGAGCTGCTTCAGCTTTTCATTTGGCCTCCATTTGAGCTGCTTCAGCTTTTCTTTGAGCTTCTTCAGCTTGTTGTTTGGCCTCCATTTCAGCTGCTTCAGCTTCTAGTTTGGCCTCCATTTCAGCTTCTTCGACTTCCATCGCCGCCAATTCCTTCTTTTTCCGCTGCTCCTCTTCTAACACGCGAAAGACTGCATTGGAAGCTTCAGCATCGATGTTTGCTTGCTCTGCCTTTGAAACTTGGGATGCTTGGCTATGACGAGAAGACGTTTTTGAATGGCGGGAGGCACCTGTAACGTGAGATTGTTGTGACACGCTGGAATACGCCTGAGCCCGTGGCAAGTTATGGTGAAAGGATGAGGCTTTTACAGAGGTGTGAGATGGAGCCACATGTGATCGCTGGGATGGTACATGCGAATGGCGGGAAACTTCAGACTCTGCCCTCTTGACTGGTCTGCTCTCTAGAAACTTATTGTGCTCCTTGTTTTTTAGTTTGAGGCTTTGCATCTTGGTATCAACTGCTGGGTCTCCTAATTGCGCCTGAATCTCTTTGAGGTGGCGTTCGGAGCCCATCCATTGCACGAGAGCGTCTTCCTTATCTTCTTCCAATAAGCATGCACTTTCGGGGGAGAGCTCCTCCTTAGGCCTTTGGTAGAGTTTGTGCAATTTCTCCCAGTGTCTTTCATGGTGCTTGTAGTTCGACTCCCATCTTTCCATCAGATGTGAGTGCATGGCTTCTGTAGGCTTTCTTTGTTGCCTCAGGTCATAGTGCACCTGGGATGTCTTTGGCCTCACTGAGGCTTGAGCATCAGCCTCTGTGTACAGGTCAAGGTTGGCTGTTTGCAGCATTTCTCCTTGGCCAACTGGTTGGGGTGTCTCATCTAGGCTGGTTGGTTGAACCCCTTCTTCTAAATCTAGGAGACACTCTGCCATGGCTAGGACAGGTTCAGTAAACTTCCTAGCTATTTTGAAGTGAATTCGATGAACTTCGCTCTTTGACCACTAGGGGTTGCTACTTGCAGATCAGCTACAGGGGTGCTGTCTATGGGTGGAGGCACCGCTGGGTGCCTTTTCCTGTGTGCGTGGGTACTTCAGCGCAGTTCACCCGTTGACCACTAGGAGTCACTTTTTGCGGGTCAGTCACCAGGGTGCTCTTCCTTCGCGGTTCACCTTTTGCCCACTAGAGGGCTTTCTCTGTGCATGATTAAAGGCTTGCGTGTAGTTCCTCCTTTAACCACTAGGGGGCGCTTGGAGAAAAGCCAGCCAAAATTCTTTCTTTACTACTACGTTGCCCTTTAGTGGCCACCTGGGAAATTACTGAACCCCACCAGCTCTCATAAATACCACCGTGGTCATTAAGTTGCAAGCCGTTCTTGGGAAATTACTGAGCTCCAGTTGCTCCCATAATATCCGCTCGGCCGTCAGCTTTGTGATAATAAGCAAGGTTAATTGCTGCCTTTTCTTCTCCTTAATTTGCCCTCAGCAAAGACACCACTAGGGGTGACTGCTTGCGTGAGTGATTACTTTGGGTGAAGTTCACTCTGTGCCCTCCAGGGGGGTTGGTTACTTTGGATGAATTCAGGGAACTTGCTCTTTGACTATCAAAGATTCACTCTGCATAGTTAGAAATTTCAGTGAAGTACCTTCTTTCACCTCTAGGGGGTGCTTGTAACTTGGGTTGGTGTAAGTCTGCCACTTGCTGATTAATTATTAAGGTGTTGTACTTCTAGCAGGGATAAAATTGCTGAAATAGGTGTTATGTGCAGATTAGCCACCAGGGGTGCTACTGTGTGTGGTAGTGGGGTTGGTTATGTCTCTGAAAATCTTTTCTTTCCATTGAAATTGCTGGAATTCCAAGGGGAGGAGGTGAGTTAGTCTTCTCTCACCAGTGCTGAGTTAGCTGAAGAGATTGATTACTTTATTGCTCTCCTTGGCAACAAAGAATTAGCCTGGTCGCTAAGCCATGAGGCCAGGGGTTTTCAAACAAGGGAGGGCAGCATTTTTGAGTTAACTTCTTCCCAAACAAATGCTTAGGAATCTTACAAACAAACAATTGCCTTTCGAACAAATGGAATTGGCATGAGACACAGGCGTTTGAAGCAATTCTCTCATTAATGCTAATTTTCTTCAACACACGCTAACCTCTGTGGCCTCTTCCCCTTTCCTTGTTTTGCTTCAAGCTGTTTGAGTTGTAGGTAAAAAGGGGGGGTAGCTGCCCAACACTCCTCTGATCTTTAGAAACACAGTCTTTAAACATGCAAGAAATTCTTACAATGAGATGCAATAGGCAGGAACGTTTTTGGGGATGGAGGCTGCACCCAATGTTTCTCTGATTCATAGAAGCGGTCTTTACATGCAACATTGGCTAGCAAACGAATCCAATAGCACTTTAGAACAAATATATTCGCAGTCCTTTACTTTTTGCTGCTAGCAGATGGCTGGTTAAATTCATACCAGACAAGAAGCCATTTATAACTTTTACTTATAGCGAAGAGAGCAGGCAGATGAAACTTTAGCAATGCAGACAGATGGAGACTTCTTGTAATTAGAGGAAGATTAGCCTTATTAATTCACTTTACTTTCTTTAAAGCTAATATAAAGAAAAGTATAATTTCTTACTTTTCTTACTCTAGTCAATATGAAGATAATATAGTGATTTTACTACTTTGGTGATATAAAGAGAAATTACTGAATTTACTGTTGCAGGCAAATAGAGGAAAATTAGCCCTATCAAATTACTGTTCTGTCCCAGACAAAATAGGCTGCTTTAATCCCGTTGAGACAGGCAGATAACTCAGTGAAAATAAGCATGGTAAATATCGCTTTTATTTCTAGGAATCCTAAACAATAACTCACTGTTATGTAGAGATACATCCAGAAACATATTTCAGCAATATAGCTCATTCCACAAGTAATTTGATAATGGATTTTCCCCTCTTCTTCTGCATAAGACTCACATGTTGGCATAGAACCTCCAAGCCATGGGGCTAGGAGCCATGAGGCTGGATTAAACAAATTCCAAACTGGCCCGTAGCCAGGATATCCTGTCATGAACTTTAGTAGCTCCTCCTACTGTCCTGTTAACATGGGATAGCTGACTAGCTAAACTACATTACCCATAAGCCATCTCTTAAGGAGACAGCGCTTAACCCAATAAATGCCAAACATTCTAACATACAGATTTACATGCTGTAGTCAGGGTTACATTGATCCAGAACACTGATTCTTTTTAGCATAGTAGAGTATAGTAACATTACAACCAAAAGATTTTACTTTTACATAGTAGCATATAGTAATGAACCTATCTAATCAGCATTTCTATAGTAATGAACCTATCTAATCAGCAAAACCAAAACCAAAGTTTCATTTTTTCCATCACAAGCACAAAATTTGAAGCAGTTTTCAAATAGGAACAAAATTAAATATGTGTTCTTTTCTTTAAGCAATCAATTTAACCATCTCTGCTTTTCTTTTTTCCCCCTCTTCATATATAATGCTTAAGTAATGCATGAAGCTTGTAAAATATTATTGAAAGAAAATTTTAATGTATGTTTAGAGGAAATTAAAAATAGATGTACTAGAATTTATTGATTTTAGAATATTTTTAAAGAAGAGTTTTAAAATGGATGTAAAAGATACTTATTCAGACATATATAGACACATTCCAAATGTACAATAGCCTCAGTCCTATTTCATGTAGCTATTCCTCAGAAGCATGCACATACCTACATATAGAGCATAAGCAAGGTCCAAGTGAGGATATATATAAGTAGTTGGTCTTCCTCTTCATGACACTTTCAGATCATTGAATTTGGTGTGTCATGAGTAGCAGCAAATCAGCAATTGTGTTCTGATATTCTCAAGCATCCTCTTAATTGATGGTAGATTTTTAGGAAGTGGTACTTGGTTGGGCAGGTTGCCTAAAAATATATCATGCCATAGAAATCTACTAAATGATTGATTGAAATGGGGCAGAGGGAGGGCAACATCTTATTTTGAACACAACTGCATTAGAGGAGAATATCCTATAGTAAGATTTTTCCTCTTTCAAGAAACTCTTCCTCTATAATACTACAGTTGTCCAGATTTTGGTTCACAGACAGATTTTTCTCAGTTCCTTTTCTGCTCCACCTTACTTTCCTACTTTACCATAACTTCTTTCTTACTTCTATAACCTTCATCTCCTAGGTCTTTTTGTTCCCCTTCCTTTCTAATATCATCACTGTAACCATCTCCTCGTTTATCACCTCCTTCACCCCATCATCTGTCTCTCATTTTACTTCCACTACTATTAAATTTTGTATTGTGTAACTTTACAAAATCAGAGGCAGTGAATTGTGACCATACTGACCTTTCACTTGCTTCCTAGTTTTCATTGGCATTCTTCTTTGCAATCTAAAACCAAGCCTTCAGGATGTTATGCTGAAGAACACAGAAACCTTACTAGCTATTCTTTCAGTTCTCTCCACAAGGAAAATACTTTCATGATTTTAAAATACCACATTTTTAAACATGTTTCAAATTGTACCACAATTATATAGCAGACAGAATGAGAAAGAATAGCATATGGTGTCTTTTGTAGGTCAGCAAGAGCTTAATATATGGAGACAGGAGTTTTTTTACTTTCCCATCAGTTGTACAAACTGATTAAAGGTAGCAGAAAATGTAGAAATCTTTCTTTTTTGTCTGTTATATCTATCACTCAAAAAAACTTGAATGCTTAATATGTCTAAAATGTACAAAAGATCTGATGATCAGCCAGAGCTGACTCTGATACTCTTAAGATTCTGAGCTGAGATATGGACAGTAAAAGAATTTCTATTTCCTTTTACCTCAGTCTTCAAATACCCCTGGTGGGCCTCTTTTCATTGAGAAAAGCAGTGGTCCAATAAGATGAAAAAGCAAAAGAATCTATCTACCTATTTTTCTACAATTCTTTCAGTCCACACTAGAGCATACATCTGTTATAGGACACCACTATCACAAAATTAATATAAAACATATTCAAATGAAATAACACATGATTATACAATTAAAACATCACCCCAAGACTGTACCTTTTTGAGTTTGTGCATCAAACTGTTTTCCCAACAAAAAGGGCACTAACAATAACCTGGAATGGGTGCCCAAAGCCTTTTCTTCTCAAATAAAACTGCTTTAAATTGAATTAGACCATTTTTATTGGCAACTTCATTCTAAGATTCTACTTCAAATAACATAAAACAAATAAACCAGTAGATGATTAATATTTTGTTTCTCTTTCTCACAGTTCTGCCTGTGCATGGTAATTGCTTAAATTGCAGATATCAGAAACGAACACACAGCTGATAGGATTCCTAAGTGCAGAAAGAAAAAAAAGATAGATTTTTCAACAATACACAGAATTTTGAAAGTATTTAATTTTATGTCTGTGCAATGTGTTAACTTGTAAATTACCAAATGCTAACAATCAACTAAAAGAGCTAGTTTAATGTAGTGGTTAGGGCATCAGACTAGAAACTGAGAGACTATGAATGCTAATCCTGTCTTAGACATAAAACAAGTTGAGTCATTGTCTCTCAGTCCTTGGACGAAGGTAGTGGAAAACCACTTCTAAAAATCTTGCCAAGAAACGCAGGGACTACTCCAAGCAGTGGCAGGAGTCAACACTGACTTGAAAGCAGCCTCCTCCAAAAAAGCATCAAATGGGGATAAATTTAAAAATGCAGATGATGCAAGTATTTTTTTTAAAAAAATCCTTTTTTTTATAATCAGTCTTGTTTTATAAAATCTAAAAGAATATCTCAGAGTCGACTGCATATTTAAGATATTAGCAACAAGTCTCATTCCTACTCTGTTGATGGCTGTTCTGACTTTTGGAGAAGCAATGGTAGATAAAGACAGCTTTGGTTTTTGTGGAGCTAACAACTGTGATGGACAGGGGAACTGGTGAATGCACTGGCACCTCTTCAGATAAAGCAGAGGACCTGGAATCCCTCATTAGTGCTCCATGTAGATGCTCCCATTCTCTGTTGGGTTTTAGAGGTCTGGAAGCCAAGGGAAAGTCAGCTTTTAGCCTTCAAAGAAACACTGGGTTCACCCACTTTCTTTCTTCATTACTTCTGCAAATTGCAGAACAAGTTTCATCATAGTGGTGATTCTACTTCAGTCCATAATGAAAGAAATTTCATGTAAGTTTAAGAACTTTTTCAAAACCTATTCTGAAATAAACAGCAAAACGGTGATTTCCAGATGAATTGGAAATAAAAATTTGAAATTAATTTTAAGGAGCCTTCTGTGGATTGTTTAAAACCCTATTATAAATATATGAAGAGTTCGAATCTAAGTGCAAGAAACCTTCCTGTGGGAAAAACGTGGATTAGAGAAAAACATGATAAGAGAAGACTTTGAAGACTGGACATCCTGGAAGAATCAAAGATTATAATGAAAAGAAAACAGATCCACTAATATAGAATGGAGAAAGGTATTTTAACCTTGGAAGAACTCAAGGATATTTGGCAACAATGCACTTCAAAATTTGTCTTAGGTTTATCTGGTATCATAAAAATGGGCTCAAAATAGGAAATAGAATAGGATACAACTGAGGGGTCCTTGGTGCTCTCTGAACTTTGTTGCCTTCTTGCAGATATTTCATTACCCAAACTAGGTAACGTCATCAGGATATAACTGAGAACCAGGCTGTTCTGGATATGGATTTTAAAATGACATAAGAATTATATGGAAAAAGATTTTAACAGGACTAACAAATTAAACCAGCTGCCAACTAGTATTATTATTAATTAAAAGAATACACAGATAATAAATCAAAGAGTGACCTGGACAACTTTCATCCTTGATTTACAAAAGAAGTGTATGATATTCATGAAGGAGTTCCTGAGGGAAAAAAAGAGAAAAAGAAATGAAATAAGCTTTTAAGACAATATTTAAAGAGAATAAACATTAAGATTTTTAAAAGCAAAATGACTATAAAGTTGGCTATTTGATCAAGATTAAATAATAAATATGCTGTTCTTTCCAGTATCTTTTACAGTTTTTCATGACCAAGAATGAATGACAAGCCTTTAAAGATTTTTTTACAGATAAGATATGGGAAGAAGGTTTTTGTTTTCTTTTGTATTTTCACAGAAGCTATGGTGTTAAAACTAAAGGATTGCAAATTGTCTTATTCTGTTAAAATATAGATTTAATTTCTAATATGTGTTAAACCTGTGAAGCAGTTTACACAGAGAAAAAATTACAAGAAATTAACTTGTGGGACATATCTGAAGAGATAATTTTATTTATTTATTAATCAACCTTATATAGTCTTCACCCCAAGTAAGTCTGGGACACTCACAATAATATAATAATGATCAATATATTTTATTTATTGCTAGAGAAAATGATAAGTTACTGGGTTAAAAATAAATGAATGAAAAGAATATTAAGCTAATTATTTGATTAAATTTAAAATATATGTTATTATTTCTGATAGCTCTTAACAGACTTTTGCTGATAAAGAATGAATGATGGGCTTTATAATTTGTTTATAAACAAAGAATGAGGCATGGGAAGAAAAAAAATTTGGATGAAATATTTTAGAGAAGGTGAAAAGTTACTGAAATTGTTTATATTTGTCTTGATGAAGGGGAAGTATTTTCTTTGTATATTATCTATCTATCTATCTATCTATCTATCTATCTATCTATCTATCTATATTTTCACCTTTTTTTCTTCTACATCTAATTTTGTCACTTTTTATATTTTTCATAATTTGTATTATTTTTGTCTTTATATTTCTAACTTTCCCTCTCTAGTTTTATAGATTATAGTTTTCATTTACATCTTCTCTTCTCTGGATTTGAGTGAAAGTCTTTAGAGTAATGTAATGAAATCACGTTGCTCAATTTTATGAAAGTGCTGCAATGAAGCATCATGGTTCACAGAACTACATGAAGAGGACATCTCGCCAATCTTAGAAAATCTCAGAAGCGTAGCAATTCTGTGGAAAAACTGGGACATTTGTTTACATAATAGTGTGCATTTCTGAAGAAAAAACTCTTTGTAGAAGTTTGCCATTGACAGACTCCTGCTATTTCTTTAGTACTTTTGATTTTTAAGCTGTAACAACTGGAACAAAATGTTTTGAAATTTTTTTAACTGCAAGCAAAACAGTTACTATTTTGTAGCCTAGTGCTAAGACACCACCACAAAGGAGTGATGTGGTTAGCATCACATATAATTGTTTTTGACTCCGATTGCTTTTCAGTTACCACTTTCACACATCTCTGTGATGAAATCAATTTCTATAGCAGTTTTTCAAAGAAACAAGATGAGCAAAAAAAATTTCACACTTCTGAACATGGCAGAGTCAGCAGCACTCTGGCATTGTATGTTTACCTCTTGTTTTTGGCCAGTGACAACAGAAAAGATGGAAGTGTGCATTGGTGCTGGGGCAAATGCAATTTATGCCTAGATTCATTAGTATAACAAGTTCAGATAGTTTAATGATACTCATAAAGGTTTCACCATGATTCTTTTTAATTTATAGCCCTTTCATATATCTGTTATTCACTTAACTCTACCTTGTGTATCTAATGTTGCTCACATGCTCTACTTGGATATTTGCATATGTACATATATTATCCATAATTTTAAAGCATTTAAAATTTAAAGCATTCTCTCTCCTTAATAAGCATAAGCTACTTTTAGAATTTTGTTATTCAGGAACAGATCAAACCATACATTTATTACAACAAAAAACATAATAAACAAGCTTAGTTACAATTATTGTGAAATTCCTAAGCATTCATATAATTATGAGGCATGTAACTAAATTTTGTCATACTGAAAACTTCCTATTCAGAACTCAGTTTTATTCTAAAAAGTAGTCACAGTGGCATTATTGGCATAACTTTCCTTTTTGTTAATTTTTATTAAAGATTTTTTTGCAGAATAAACATCAATACAAATTTAGAAAAAAGAAGTGAAGAAAATAAAGAAAGCAAAGCAGGAATAAGCTTTCAGTTTAGAGGGGGCATGTTCCAGTTCCCTCCTATCACACATCTTCTTGTTGGACCCCCGAGACATGTCTTCACAGTTGCAGACTTTGTCCTACAGAACAGCATCTCTCAGAAATGGCTTGTTAGCCTTTCCTAAGGTACTGAAAAACTGGCTGTTTCCCAAGAAATTGAGGTCAGCATTTAGATGAGCTCTGCTGTGAGGTGCTTTTTTTCTTTTTAATGGGAGTCATAAAGAGTTTTTGTTTTTTATTGTTTATTCTTGTATGCCTGGGATTAGATGTGATGGGTTTTCTATGTGTGTACACCACTTAAGAATCATTTGTGTGAGATCAGCAGCTATAACTATCTTGTTATTAAATAAATAATATTTTTAAAACACTTCCCATTTGGTCTGTGCAAACCTAATTATTGTTTTTTAAAGGTACGGTCTCAGTTGTTTGAGATCCCCTTGAAATTACAACCCAATTTTTGAGAATCTTTTCTTGATGCTGCTCCCCTGAAATGTCTTAGTCATATCCTTTGCCACCATCTAGTGGTCGTTCAGAGTAGACCTTTATAAATCAGGTATGTAGCTGGCCTAAAGGCTTGTTTTTCCATTCACATTATTTTCCATTATTTTTTATCCAACAAGCTCTTAGTGTCCCATGACTGCTGAGCCTATTTGGTCCCTGTTGGTCTCCTGGAATTTTCCTCTTCCATTAAAATCAGAGATTACCTCATGCCTGCTAGTATATGATTTATGATTATTGTATTTTATTATTATGATTTATCATTTGTTGCTTGAATGTACATGAGAGCTTATGCACCGGAGACAAATTCCAATCACATTTGGCAAATGTTCTGTTCTATTCTACTGTACTGTACTGTATTCTATTCTCT
>NW_015386416.1:527079-546705 GCF_001527695.2 Protobothrops mucrosquamatus
TTTCCCCCCCCCCCCCCATTTTTCAGATGGAAGTTTGTAAAGACATACTTTTAAGAATTGTCTAGGAAAATTGAAGCAAAAGGACTATAATTGATTAGCGAAAAAGTTGAAGTTCAGGTCTGAAAAAGGAACCGAAAGGGGAAAAAATGCCATTAACAATTTTCCAATGTACCTTGTGAGCAAGTTACTCGGCAGTTAGCCGCGACTAATCCTTTGCGGACCGCCGAGTTTCCCAGGGCTCGGACTGCGCATATACAGCACAAAGCATGGGAGAAAGCAGAGAAGTAGAAGTAATCTACGTGCTTTCCTGACCACCTTTAATAAAGCAGACTCGCTCCTTGATTTTTTTAAAATATATTTTATTATTTTATAATATGGTTTGAATTGTACTATAGCCCCTTACCAAAGTGTAATGGACATAAGATGAAATTTTCACCATAACTGAAAACTGGCACAATTAGTTTATTCTTCAGGTAGGCAGAAAACTAGCCTTTCAGCGACAAATCGGAGCGAACGGCTCCGATGATGAAGAAGAGCCAAATAAAAGCGAGGGACCTCCGTCCCCAGGACTCGTCAAGGGACCCGTGGAACCGCAACTCCCCCTCCCTCTGTGGCCGCCGCCTTTCCTTTCGGATGGCCCCGCCCTTTGCTCGCGCCGCCGTAGTGGCTCCTCTGACTATTAGTCGTTCCGCTACCCGGCCAGCTCCTCCCTCGAGGCCTCCAGGCGGTGTGTTATCGTCGCCCAACGGGCGTGATCTTCGTTACTGCTGGGGGGCACGGTAAGGAGCCGCTTGAGGCGGGGCCACCTCGGGAAGCTTGGTCCGCCCTCGGGAAAAGCGGAGTGGTTCGTCCCGGTAAGAGCTTCACCCCTAGGGTTATGAGAGCCGTCGCTCGCCCACCTTCTCTCCTGGGGCCTTGTGAAGGCGCTCGGCTGGTCGCGGAATCGGCTTCCACCGCACTCCATTCCTGTTGGCCTTTTCTCTCTTCCAATAACGGGGAAGGGGCAATTGTGACAGCCTTTCCTCTGTCCTCTCTCCGTGGGTGGCCCGACGGGAACTCTGAAGAGTGCTGGAGGCGTTGCGGAACTCTCTCCTTCGCTGCATCTCGCCTCCTCTGCCTCGCCGCCCTCTCCCCGTAGAAAGCCGCCGCCGGGCAACAGGAGGATGGCATCTGGTGGGCCTAGCTTGCTCCCGGGGCAGATGTTTCCTAGTTTTTCCCAGTGCCGCAGGGGATGGCCTCTATCCAGAGAGGAAGGGTCGGGCTTAGTTGGAGGAATGGGGAGGAGGAAGTGTAAGATGCTCGTCTCGGATTGCATCCGGTAGTGCTGCTGGGCTAAAAGTGGGTGAAAAACGGCTGTCGTGAAGATTGGACGTCTCTAATGTTTTTTCCCCGAACCAACCGCTGAATAGACTTCTGTAAATTTTATCAGTTCTGACGATATCTTAGAATATCTGCAAGATACACTCTATATATATTATATGCCAGTGATGGCGAACCTTTTAGAGACCGAGTGCCCAAACTGCAACCCAAAACCCACTTATGCATCATTGGGTGCTCGGTGGGTGTGGCCCATTGAGTGGGTGGGGCTGCAGTGGTAACAGCAGACTGGGTGGGACTAAAAAGTTCAATCAATCAATTCCAACTTTGCAAGATCTTTTCTTTTTTCCACGAGAAGTTGAAATTGATTGATTGAACCTTTTTTTTTTGTACATGGCGGAGGCCTAAAGTGAAAAGGTTTTATAAAACCCAGCTGAAGGCCTAGGCCTGGGGCAACGGCGCGCGTGCCCACAGAGAGGGCTCTGAGTGCCGCCTCTGGCACCCGTGCCATAGGTTCGCCACCACTGTTATATGCACACACTTAACTGAAAACTGGAACTGGAATATATTTCATTCAATCCTATCCCTATGTTTTATTTGCTAGACTAAAGTTTTCCCTTTAAACTGGCCATCTGAACAGCTAATGCTGTGAAAGATTAAGAACTTAAATCTAACCTTTTTAGAAACCCACCAAACTATCAGTAGGGACATAACCTAAAGATGTCAGAATAAAGTTGTAAGGAAGCTGTTCTTGAAAAAAATAAATATGTATTAGATAACATTTACCATTTCAAGATGGTCATCTTCAGTGTTGGAAGGGAATTCCCTTTGCTATATAGCTTGCCCTGTCAATGTTAACAGAGATGTTATTTTCTTCTTGGTAGTTCTTTGATTACATCACTCATTACCAAGAAGTCTACTGACTTTTAGATCAGGAGTCCCCAACCCACAGTCCATGGACTGGTACCAAACCGCGGCATGCCAGCAACCGGGCCACACAAACAAGCAAAGCCCCATCTGTTGGATGCAGGCAGCACACAAAACCACACACTCTGCAGTCTGTGGAAAAACGGATGATTATTTACTTATTAAATTTTTATCCCACTTTTATTACTTTATAAATAACTGAAGTTGGTAAACATACATAATACTTCTTCCACCTCCTGTTTTTCTCCCAGCTACTGTGAGGTAGGTTGGTTTGCATGACTGGCCCAAAGCCAGCACCTTAAGTACTACACTAAACTATAAAATATTTTCCTCATCATAATTTGGATGAGCAACTGGTTCATATTTATGATGGTTGCAGTATCCCAGGGTCATGTGATTACATTTTGTGATCTTCTGACAAGCAAAGTTAATGGGGAAGCTAGATTCATTTAACAACTATGTTACTAACTTAACCGTAATGGTTCACTTACTATCTGGCAAGAAAGGTCATAAAATGGGGCAAAATTCACTTACCAATTGTCTCATTTTGTAGCATAAATTTTCGGGTCAATTTAGGTCATAAGTTGAGAAATATCTTAGATACACTCGGTAATGCATACTAATGTTGTCATTTCTGATAACCCCTACTGGACTTTTGCTTTTAATAGGGAGGGAGGACGTTGTAGTTTATATAAAATGGGGGAAATATGAAATGAAGAGATGCTTGATTTTATTTTAAGAGTGATAAATTCTTTGTGGTGGTTATATTTCCTGAGAATGGAGAAGATTTTTTTTCTATCTCTCCTCCCTTTTCTGCCCTTTAGACTTTCTTTAATGTATTTTGTAGTTATATAAACTTTTATTTATTCATTTTATTTATTAAATGTATGCCATCCATCTCATTAGGTGGCTTAAGATGTTCAATTAAAATGCATTATAAACCATTAAAACAATAAATAAGGATCATAAATTTAAAATTTAATTAAAATTAACCAGGATAGACAGGGAGCAAAGTGTGCACAAGAAAGGGACAGAGTGTCATTTACTTCATTAGCCACATCCAAAACCCATTGAGGCTCCAGGCTAGTTGGCACAGCCATGTCTTCAAAATTTCAATAAATTTTATTTGTATAATGTAATTTCTAATTATAGGAAAATGAATCTATGGCTAAATAAATAAACGTATATTGATCACTTATGTAAAGTCTATGTTGCTTTGGAAAAGAGGTCATTGATTTTATTTTTAAATATAAAAAATGACTTAACTTGCCAGTATCAGAGTTTGGATTGGATTTGACCATTAGAAATAGGAAAACAGCTTGAAATTTATTTAGTTATTAAATTTATATGCCATCCATCTCAGTGTCCAAAATATAGCAAAAATAAATTATTAATATTGGAAATCAAAGTATATTAACTTTGCAATAGTGGCAAATATTTGTAGCTTGGGTGTAGGATGAGAATGAAGGTTCGTTCTTTGAACTTGTGGATTGGTTTCCTAATGTTTTGTTACTAGCTAGGTAACATCTTCAGCAGAGTTTAGGGGATGTCAGTGTTTTGTTTATAAGGGCTTTGTGTGGTCAGTAGGTGTGGGTATGTCATGACAGCAGAATTCTCCAACCTCTAGGAATAGGAATAGCTCACAAACCCACAGCCACACTCCGCCAGGAATTAGCCAGAACCAAAGATAAGATATAGAAGGATGAATGTAATCTACAACATCAATTGTAACAATTGCAACCAATTCTATGTAGGACAAACATAGCATCAGTTAAAAACCAGGATCCACGAACATTGGCTGGCAGTCAAACGCTACAATCCCAAATCCTTAATATCTACCCACATTGACACTGAATAGCACCAGTTTGATTGGAGCAACACAAAAATCAACGACCATGCTACCACCTGCCATGCTCGTGAGTTCATGGAAGCCTGGAACTCCCCAAGCACTTCCATCAACAGACACATTGACCTACAATCAGCCTATGAACCCCTCAGAATCCAAATCAATCGCACAGCCAACCAGAGACAACACTGACCCTCAACCAACCCATGCAAGCCCCCCCAACCAGCCCTTCACTTCTCAGTGACCCACACCTGATGTAACCTCCCCAACACAAGACTATCACAAAACTCCACTGATGACTCACACCTGACCCATCACAAGACCCTCACTTGACATACTCATACCTGACTCATCACAAGACCTATTGACCATACAAAGCCCTTATAAACAGAACACTGACACTGATATCCCCTAAACTCCGCTGTTTAGATGTTACCTAGCCTGGTAACGAAACGTTCAGAAACCAACCCACAAGCATGGAGAACGAACCTTCACCCTTATATTAAACTTTCCTATATTTTTCATGTTTTATGTCTTTGGTTTGAAAAGAGAAATGAGGTCTTTTAGGATGATAATAATCTGTCATATCCACTTTGTTGTATTAGTAATATTTGACTTACTGGAGAAACAAGAATGTGGAGAGAACAATCGTGTTTACTAGTTACATCAGCTTATTTTCAATCAAAAGCCCTCAACATTTTTGTCATGATGAGAAAATTGAAGGCCAAAGACTAAACACCTAGAAGACATTGGCGTGGGGATGTTTATATTGTTTAATCAAGTTTTATTAGTAAAGAATAGACTAATATGATTAATTGTGGCATTTCTTTTGTAGAGAAATCTTCAGAATGGATTAATCTGGTAGTAATGTTGAAGCTGAAACAAAGCTGCTGTAACCAAAGACAGGATGAGTTGGATATCAGGCGATCAAGGCAGCAGTCTGGGTTCTCATCCTTCTTTAAGGGATGTTCATTCCATCAACCCAACACAGCTAATGCCAAGAATTGAGTCCTATGAAACCAGGGGGAAAAAAGGCATTTCTGATGTTCGAAGGACTTTCTGTTTATTTGTCACATTTGACTTATTGTTTATAACCTTGTTGTGGATAATAGAATTAAACGTGAGTTCCTTTTAAAAGTATATTTTTCTTTGAGAATTTGTGAGAGCAGGAATAGTGAAGACTTTCTTTAATTAAATTAGACTGAAGTCCTTTGCCTATTGAACTGGGACTAAACATAATTTCCAAAAAAGATAATACAGCACTGAGTTATTCGGAAAAGCTACTTATATAACAAAATGAACCATTTTCTTTAGAAGTGTTCGTATCATGTAAAATACTAAGAAAAGATAGCACTTGTGATAGCACTTTAATTTTTTGTAGATCCCTGAATCTCACTTTATATCAGATACCCATATAAAAAGAAATACAGGTCCTCAATTTACAATCATTCATTTTGTGCCTATTCAAAGATATCACCACTGAAAAAAATGACTTACAAAAGTTCCTCATACAACCAATGCAGTATCACGTGATCAAAATTTGAATGCTTGGGACCTGGTATCCATTTACAAAATTTGCAGCATTCTAGGTTACATGATCATTATTTGCGACCTTCCCAAACAGCTTCCATTAGACATAAATTAATAGGGAATCTGAATTCACTATAGAAAAAAAGAGTCGTAAAATTGGGCATGACTCACTTAACAACTGCATTGCTTAACAATAGAAATTCTGGTCTCAATTGGGATCATAAGTTGAGTATTCTCTAGAGCTATTAAGATATTGGGAAATAATATCTTAATATTAGTATTCTCTAGAGCTATTAAGATACTGGGGAAAAAATAAGTGATTTATATTGTTATTTTATAAATCAGCTGCTGTTTGAAGATGGAAATTCTTTTGACTCTGAAAATGGAGCTGTCACATTAAATTTCATTAAATAATGTTTTATTGTTCCTGTTAAGAAGGAACTATGAAGGAACAAAAATGAATAATATAACTGCAAAGTAAAGTCTACTTGGAAAGAGGTTTAATTGTGCGTTTGATTTTATTGATATAGTGCATTGCTGATTGTGTGACCTGGAGAACTATTTTGGACCCCCCCAAAACCTGAATTGATGGTTACTTGTTAGCTCAGCTGTTGTTCCATGAAAATTGATTTGGGGATTCTAAAATAATAATAATTGAAGTTTGTTTATGGATTCTGGGAATAATTTTATTGTATACAGATAAGATGAGAGAAATTTTTGTAGCTTGTACTTACATATGCTTTGCATGTGCGCACACTTACACCCATACCCAAAGTAAACATAAGGGGAACTAAAAAGTAATGAAAATTTCACGGATCACTCTCATCTTCATATATCAATATTACATGAGTCCAAGTGAAAAGATTTCTCCTTTCCTATTATTCAGGTTTACTTGCTTTACTGACTTTTAAAGATTAATTAACTATAAATTCACAAAAGCATAAGAAGTAATTAAAATAGGTTGAGTAATTCATGCAAAAATAATGATATGAATTAGTGAAAAATCTTCTGTTAATTTCTTAAAATTATATGCAACAAAAAGATACTGATTTTGGTGAAAAGATACTGATTTTATTCATTTGGAGGATGGGTTAGTAACGCGTGAGAAAGACTTTATATAGTATTTATGAAAGTATTCATAGTGTATTTTCATAGCTTGTAATATGTTCAATTGTGACAGATGTGCAAAGAAGGAACTTTTGTGTTAATTGTCTTATTTACTATATGTGTGTGTGTGTGTCTATACACACACACACACAATATGTCAGAATATGACCTATTGAATTACTCATGTACTTTGACTAACTGAAAAGATCATTCAGCTGGTTATTTAAATCACATTTCTATGTTAAAGATAAACTTTGACCGCATCTATTTACATTTTAAAACATAACAATTGAGTAATTTATTATCTTAAATATACATGCACATTTTCCCCAAGGAAAAATAATATGGAGCTAATTATCTTTCCCACACTTTCTACAACTCTACAGTTTGTTTTTACAAGTTTGTGTAGATATAGGAATTCTGGATTCAGCATCTCATCCAACTTGATTTTAGTTCATAAAATTTGAGCAAGTTTTTATTATGCATGAATAAAATGCAAGAAGCATAGTTCTTATTTAGTAATGCTTAATGTTTGTGGTGTTTTGGAATGCTTAAGCATTTGTTGTTGTTGCGAAGTCGTGTCCGACCCATCGCGACCCCATGGACAATGTTCTTCCAGGTCTTCCTGTCCTCTACCATCTTCTGGAGTCCATTTAAGCTCACTCCTGCTTCAGTGACTCCATCCAGCCACCTCACTCTGTCGTCCCATTCTTCTATTGCCCTCAATCTTTCCCAGCATTAGGCTCTTCTCCAGTGAGTCCTTCCTTCTCATTAGGTGGCCAAAGTATTTGAGTTTCAACTTCAGGATCTGGCCTTCTAAAGAGCAGTCGGAGTTGATCTCTAGGATTGACTGATTTGATCGCCTTGCAGTCCAGGGGACTCGCAGGAGTCTTCTCCAGCACCATAGTTCAAAGGCCTCAATTCTTTGGTAGTCAGACTTTCTTCAGAGCCATACATTGCAACTGGGAAAACCATGGCCTTGACTATATGCACTTTTGTTGGCAGGGTGATGTCTCTGCTTTTTAGTGTGCTGTCTAGATTTGCCATAGCTTTCCTCCCCAGGAGCAAGTGTCTTTTAATTTCTTGGCTGCAGTCCCCATCTGTGGTGATCTTGGAGCCCAGGAAGATAAAATCTGTCACTACCTCCATTTCTTCCTCATCTATTTGCTAGAATTGAGAGGGCCGGATGCCATGATCTTGGTTTTCTTAATGTTGAGTTTCAAGCCAACTTTTGCACTGTCCTTCTTCACCTGCATCAAGAGGCTCTTTAGTTCCTCTTCACTTTCTGCCATTAGAGTGGTATCATCTGCATATCTTAGGTTGTTGATATTTCTCCCGGCAATCTTAATTCCAACTTTTGATTCATCTAGCCCTGCCTTTCTCATGATGTGCTCTGCATATAAGTTAAATAGGCAGGGTGACAGTATATAACCTTGCTGGACTCCTTTCCCAATTTTGAACCAATCAGTGGTTCTGTGTCCAGTTCTCACTGTTGCTTCTTGACCCGCATATAGGTTTCTCAAGAGACAAATAAGATGGTCTGGTACTCCCATCTCTTTAAGAACTTGCCACAATTTGTTGTGATCCACATAATCAAAGGCTTTAGCATAGTCAAGGAAGCAGATGTTTTTCTGGAACTCCCTAGCTTTCTCCATGATCCAGCGTATGTTGGCAATTTGATCTCTGGTTCCACTGGCTCTTCGAAATCCTGCCTGTACTTCTGGAAGTTCTCGATCCACATACTGCTGGAGTCTAGCTTGTAGGATTTTAAGCATAACTTTGCTTGCGTGTGAAATGAGTGCAATGGTGCGATAGTTTGAACATTCTTTGGCATTGCCTTTCTTTAGAATTGGAATATAAACTGACCTTTTCCAATCCTGTGGCCACTGTTGAGTTTTCCAAATTTGCCAGCAAATTGAGTGTAGCACTTTTACTGCATCGTCTTTTAAGATTTTGAATAGCTCAGCTGGAATACTGTCACCTCCACTAGCTTTGTTGTTGCTCAGATTTCCTAAAGCCCATTTCACTTCACATTCTAGGATGTCTGGCTCGAGGACAGTGACCACTCTATCGTGGTTATCTGGGACGTTAAGCTTGTTTTTGTATAGTTCTTCTGTGTAGTTTTGCCACCTCTTCTTAATCTCTTCTGCCTCTGTTACGTCCCTGCCAGTTTGGTTCTTTATCATGCCCATCTTTGCATGAAACGTTTCCTTCATATCTCCAATTTTCTTAAGACATCTCTGGTTCTCCCTATTCTATTGTTTTTTTCTATTTCTTTGCACTGTTCATTTAAGAAGGCATTCTTATCTCTTCTAGCTATTCTCTGGAATTCTGCATTCAATTGGGTATATCTTTCTCTTTCTCCCTTGCCTTTTGCTTCCCTTCTTTCCTCAGCTATTTACAAAGCTTCCTCAGACAGCCATTTTGCTTTCTTGCATTTCTTTTTCTTTGGGATGGTTTTAGTTGCTACCTCTTGTACAATGTTGCGAACTTCCGTCCATAGTTCTTCAGGCACTCTATCAGGTCTAATTCCTTAAATCTATTTGTCACCTCTACTGTTTATTCATCAGCGATATGATTTAGTTCATACCTGAGTGGCCTAGTGCTTTTCTCTACTTTCTTCAAATTTTGCAACGAGAAGCATATTTTGCAATAATTAAGTTAATGGAATGTTGTGATATTAATAGTATTGTAGAAGTCGTTAAAGGTGCAGATTAGGGATATGAAAATATAGGAAAAAAAATAAGGACTGGCTTTCTCAAAAGTCTTCTTTTTGTGCAAAAATTGAAGAAAGGATTATGGATGATTTTGTAATGTTTTAATTTGAAATTATACATTAGTTAATAAAATATTAAATATTACTATTCAGCTACTATTGCCACAAATTATTTCTAAAAGTAGATTTGGTATAAAATCATTAAATTGTGCAGTGGGAAGGCAGTATATACAAAAATTTTCAATTTTCAATTCAAGTGCATGAGTGCTTTTCTTTCAGAGGGACTAATTCTTTTGTGCTGGTATATTTTATATGTTGATTTTTTTATCTAAAGTTTGGTGATTATTATATACTTGGTATGGTCACCCAACTCACAAGCTGTCCTGCTTGTGATTCAGGACAGCTACCATTAGGTTAAAACAATTTTTTAAAAATCCAACAAAAATAAAATGAACAAAAGGAAAATACAGTCTATAAACCATCACAAAATGGGCTTCACACTTTGGCCCAGTGCTTGGGGGGGCGGGAAGAGTCAGGTTTTTCAAGGCCTTAAGAATGGTAATTCAAATCTCAGGGAACATACTGGTATGAAAGGCAGGCACCACAGCAGAGAAGGCATACTTCCTGGGTCTCATAAATGCTGTTGTTTCATATAGAGAACCCAGAACATTCTCTTCCTGTTGGATCTTCTGAGACAAGTAGGGATAAGTCAACCTATAAAGTGCTTTATTGCAACCAGCATCTTGAATTGCACTTCCAAGCCTGTTGGAAGCTAGTGCAGCTCACAAAGTAGTGGTGATGCATAGGCATAGCATGGAGAAATAACACTCAATCCAGACTTAAAGATGGAAGGGCCACTAAAACCTATTAATCACCTCATCTTGCTACAGTTAGTTTGTTTTTTCTCATCTAGACTGGTCTCCAGACAAGTTTGAAGTATCATCTGGTGGAGATAGAGATGTGTAGTTAGACATCATTAACAATGTGATGGAACATACCCATGCTAACCTTATTCAGTGGATTCATGAACATGTTAAAAAGGAATGAAAAGAGTAGAAAGCCCTGAAGAAACCACAAAGCCTCTATAATCAGTCCTCATCCCTCACCACATTGTCAGCTAGAACTAGAAAAGTAGCAGCAGATGCCAAAAGAACTAAGCAAGAGAATGATCCTCAACATCCTCTGAACGGACATATGCCCCAAGCCCACCAACTCAGATCTAGGAACAGCTTTGTGGCAAAAAGAAACATTCTTGAGGGTACATAAGAACAACATTGAAAGAAAAGATGGAGGAAGCAGACCATTGAACAAGGAATAACATTAAAAGAGGATGTAATTACTTTGCCCTATATTTTTAGAATTATATAACCACTATCTTAAATTTAATTTACCACTGTAGAATGGAATATATTACTAATATATGGCTGAACAGATAAGATGTTACTGACTAGTATAAATATTTCCTTTAGGTAAATGGTGGCATTGAAAAAACACTAGAAAAAGAAGTTCTGCATTACGACTACCATTTTTCATATTTTGATATCTTTGTAAGTATTTTGTATTTTTGTATTTTAACTATTAATTGTTAAAAATCCTTTTGCTTGACTTACAATAATTTAAAAATAGCAAGAAATCTTAAAAGAATAGATAGCCACATAAAAAACTGATTTTCAACACTATAGACATAGAAACTCATATTGACAACTCTATATTGCATTTTGTTAGCAATTTACCATTAAGATTTTGTTTTAAGTGAGCAAAACTTGGTATCTGACAAGTTTTCCACATCCTATGAAGCATCCCTCCCCCAGATTTCCAGTATTGAAATAATTAAAAATAAAAGTGAACAAATGTGGGAGAGATGAAATCTGAATCTCCTTGCATCTCCCATGGGTTTTTAGTTCTAGGAGATTTATATTATTTTAACAAGAATTTCTAAAAACTAGTTAATAAGTGAAACAAATTTATCACTTGAATCAATCTTGACTTCTGGAAATTCATGGGATATCTATGTAGGTTTTTTTGGGAAAGTGCAAAAGTGGTTTGGCATTGCCTTCTTCCAGTCTAGCCTACAACTGTATGATAAGTTAATAAGGTTAGAGTGACTTCTTCCTTAAATTAGATTGCTGAGATGAAATATACTTCAAGATTGAATTAAGAATGGACTTGAAATAATCAAGTGTGAATTTAAATAAAGGAAATTTTAATTCTGTTTGGTTCTCACATACCAACACAATATAAAAACCATCATTTTACGCATCTCTTTTGTGCCAGGATCTGATTGATGGATCAGAAGTTTTAGTTAAAAAAAGAAAAAGAACCCAACCTGAGCCTGTGGTACATGATTTGAGGGCAGAGAGCTAAGAAACCTGACAACTGACAAAAAAAGAAGCATTGGATCTAACATTAACAATGCTAAATGTATTTGATGTATCAACAAAGCTATTTGATTCAAGGAAATAATGGACAACAGACTAATGAAGTAAACAATCCAGGGAAGTAAATTGAGGAAGCAAATGTTGATGTACACTGGGGAAGATAAAAGTTGTAATATTGAGGAAGCAAATGTTGATGTACACTGGGGAAGATAAAAGATGAAAGCTATTCCAAAATATATCATTAGTTATTAAAAATATGCAAAATGTTTATGAGTTGGATAAGTAAAATAGTTTATTTGTTAAATTTATTTGCTGCCTATCTTGCCCTGAGGCTACTCCTGGCGGCTAGTGTAATACAAAATACTTTATGTGAATAAATAGTTTTAGAAATATTAGAATTTTTATTATACTTTTCTCCCAGATTTGAAGAAGTTATGCTGTCAGTATTAATTCATATTTAATCACTGACAATTTTGAATACAAAATTGGATATGCTTGTATCAAAAAAATCATGGACGAAACTTTTCAGAGGTTAGATTGTGAAGATATGAAAATAATTATGTTTTACAGGCAAAACTTTTGCTTTAAGTTGTAAGGAGACAGCTAGTGTAGTAACTTGGCAAAACTGTGCCTTGGAAAAAAGGAGAATGGTGACATAAAATATTAAGAAGATGCTTTTATATAATCTTAGTTGCCTGAATTGTTACTTCATTTTTATTAATTTTCAAAGAAAATATTGCAGTGTCTTTTCTTTCTGCTCTTTTCTTTCCCTATTTTATTCCAAAGCTCCTGGCAGTTTTTCGATTCAAGATTTTGATACTTGCATATGCGCTGTGCAGACTACGGCACTGGTGGGCAATAGCAGTAAGTTGCAGGTTGATCAAATGAATTTTGGAAAGAAGAAAAGAGTTCCTACATTGTTATGTAATGGATATGAAATGATATTACCCTTAGGTTTACAATAGATAAAGCAAAAGGTTTCCTGTTGGGTAGTTATAATCATTATGTGTGATAAAACCTTTATTTACAGATAAAATATTTCAAGTTTACTTCCCAAATAAATAACCTGAATAGTCACAATCAAACTTCTGCAGAGCAATGAATTGTATAATTTAAAATCTTATGCGTATCTTAAACCATATCTCAAATAAAAAATTGTCTATCAAAAAGTTGCTACAAAAATGTACATATTCAAGAAAATGAACATTTAACAAAGCACACAGAGCTTTTTGTTTTAATTAAAAATAATTCATAGAAAGTTTGATTGGGTGCAGTAATATTCAAATATTACATTATGTATTCTAATTGAATTTTGATTCTACAAATCTTCGACTACTATTAGGGTAGATAATGATATATAGAATAATTTGTCTCTTGTTTACTTTTTTATTTTAATAATCAGAGCACTGGACTGTATGATCTTTACATTTCAACAGATATAGAACTTTTTTCACTTAGTGGTTTAGGACTGAGGTAACTGGATTTTTTTTTCTTTCACAAATGCTGCTGCTGTTCTTCTTCCCACTCCTTCTCCTTAGATTTATTTCCCAACTTTAGTTCGTACAGCTCAAGGTGGTAGACATAATGCTTCTATTTCTATTTCCTTATAGCAATAACTCTGGGGGGTGGTTTTGTATCTTTAAATGTATACTCAAAATCCACTGTAGTAAATAGGATTGTTAAGATGGAGAGGAAATTTTTCTGGCTACCTACATTGTTGATTCATGTTTAAAAGTGGAGAAGTATGGGGTATTGTTTTGATAACATTTGGCTGTTTATGTAAGTCCATATTTTTAGAAATTTTAAGATTGCTAGTTGCCAAAGCTTTATGAGAATTACTATACCTGACTGATTGCCTGTTTATAATTGTGTATTTTGGTGAGAAACATCTTTATATGTGTGAATATATTCATATTTCTTTCAGTTTACAACTGCTGTAACCAGTGCCTTGTTATTAATAAAAGTAATTATTTCAAAGGTATGGATTATAATAGTGCATATCTATTTATATCATTTAAATCACATAACCGTTTTACTGTTTTTTTTACATAACTTGTTTTTTTTTTCCTTCCTCCTTGTTCCTCTTTAAGCTGTTATTTCAGGGTGCTTTTGGCTATGTGTTACCTATCATATCTTTCCTTCTTGCCTGGATAGAAACATGGTTCTTGGATTTCAAAGTTTTACCACAAGAAGCAGAAGAAGAAACCAGTAAGTCTTCTTCCTCCAGTTTTCCGTGTAATGTATGCAGACAGAAGTCTTAAAGTACACAGTATTAGTATTAATGAGATGAAATTGTAATTTGAATGTAACATTAAAGTGAATTAAATCGGCACCATATTAAAAGTATGACTAATTATATTTGTTTTGTAAGATACAGTAATAAAGAAATACTACTCTGATTATTTGCCTTTAGGATTATTGCTAGTACAGGATGCCTCTGAACGAGCTGCCCTTATTCATCCTGGGCTCCTTTCCGATGGGCAATTTTATTCTCCTCCTGAATCTGAAGCAGGTAATTAAGATTTAGATCAAGCAGTCTGGGGAGTACATTTGGAATTTTGAGAATACATATTCATAAAATACTTGTCACCAGTTGCCTGTTTACAAAATGATTGTCTTAGGAGTGTAATCACTCACAAAAACGCACAAAAACGCCACTTACAAGAAGGCAATTGATGGGCTAGTTCTTCGCTGCTCCTTCTAATGCTGCCAGGGTATTCTGTACCGCCATAATAATTCTTCCTTTTTTCCAGGCCAAGTGAATGATTGGCACTAGATAAATATGTATTTCAGATATTCTTGAAATATTTCTTGGTATTTTGCTTTACAACTTGCCATTATTTATTTAATGATTAAAATTATCTTTAATAAAATCCATGTAGTGCATCATATCTGATAGGCATGAAATGATATACCACCTGATTTGTTGCCTGCTGTTTAATAAACTATTTGAATTAAGTTTTGTTCCCATTGTTCTTCTCAGTTTTCTTTTCCCCATGTATACATTCCTCAGTTCTGGCGCAACTACCCAGAAATTTGCTTTTTCAGTAGGATAAGCAAGAAAGTATTAGTATTAGGCTCTTAAGCACCTGCCTGTTATCTTGCTGTTCTAGCTTAGTGGTAGTTAGTACAGGAAGGTGTAAGCACAGCAAGTTAATCCAGAATAATAAGTGGAACATAATTATTTAATCATTTGAATCATCATTTAGTCATCCATATGTTCCCTCTACATAGTGTCCTTGCTTTCATGGTGCTTGGGTGAATATAATTTGTTATTGTCGTCCTGTCCTTGGATAGATTACACTGCAGAGTCAAATTAGACAAGCCATCATTGATATATGAGCAGAACTTAATTGATCCTCTGGCATATAGCTTGACTTTCCCCAATTTAACTCAGTTTATTGTGCCCAAATTGTGTTTGGATCCTAATATTTGGAATATATGCATGTTTCGCATTAATTTCATCACTGTTATATGGATGAAATTTATTTTCTTTTCCTCTTTTATGCTTCATATGCTTCATATGTGTCAATCACACCAGTACAACGCAGTCTACAATAGTTAATTTAATTATCAATTTTATTGTTAAGATTACACTGATGAAGATATGCCTGATTGTTCCTACCGAAAAATAGTAAAATAGCACACTCTTTATGATATAGAAGAGATAGATTATATTTCTTGATGCAGTTGTAATGCGTAGATGGTTATTGGAGTGAAGGCTGATTGAAAAATTAAATAAAGAGCTGAATTGATTAGCTTCTCTTTTCTCTGTTTATGGTCCTAAAATGAATTACATTCAGGCCAACAGTTTTCAATTAACCAATATTGGCATTATTATAATTTTACTCCCTTTTTGGAAGGGAAATATTGAAACTTGTTTTCCCAACTCTTCCAGTTGTGATTGTTAAGTGGCAATGCAGGTCAATAAGTGGATGGAGTGAAAGAGCTACATATTGAAGGAGAGCAGGCACTTTCTCTCTGTGCATAGAACTCCAGCAGGGGCTGGAGAAAAGAAGCTCAGATGTTCGTTATCTAGGCTTTGTTTTTCCAGCCTACTGTAGTAATATCCCTCTTCCCATGCACGGAAGGGAGGGGAAATCCTTTGGCAGGCAGTGGGACCTTTCAACCCTTCCTGCCGGCTTCTCCATTGACTTTCTGGGAAATCCAGCAGAGAAGTTTTTAAATAGGGATCACTTGGCAACTGTTTATAAGTGTGAACAGGTTGTCAACTGCTCGAAATGCAATCATATGACTGGGTGTGCGATGGCAGCCGTAACTTCAAAGATGAGTTGTAAGTAGATTTTCTTTAAATCTGTCTTAAACATAACCATTTGTAAATTGAGGACTACTTGTACTTTTTTGTTCAAACATAGATGTTAGCTTTAGTGAAGTTCTATGTGTTCTACAGTGAACATATAAGTTCATCTTGTAATAGTTCAGGTATCATCCATATACAATTTTCAATTCTGTTTGCTGGAGAATAATAATAAGGGTTTTTTTTATAGGAGTATAAAGCAAAGTTAACTAATTTGTGGGCTGTTTGAAATACTGTAACCCCTAAATGGAAATATAAAAAATTGGAGTACAATTTTGTACTCTTAGGGGTACAACTTTCCATTGTTTTATTTATTTATTTATTGTCATTATATGTGCGTACATAGTATACATATACAACGACATTTACTTGACACCCAAAAACCAAGTCCTACACACATAATCCCCAACACACTCTCCCCCCACAATCCCCACCCCTAAAACCAGCCAACATCCACACAACAGACCAAGTAATGCTGTCCAAGAGTTCACTGATGGTGGCCCCATTTTATGTTCAAAATGTGTAAAATAAATGTGTTAAACCCATTCAAAACTCGGTACATCTGATTTGGATTAATGTGCTTCAGAGGATTGTTTGCTCAGTGAAGCTTTGTATATACTTTTGAAGTACTGTAATGAAATGAAGTGGTTTCTCTTCTGTTTCTTGAGACAAAGAAACCAACTGAGGCAGAGCACCTCAATGTTTCTAGGTTGGATGTCAGGATGGAGTAAATCTGTTTTGCATGCTGTTATTTTGTACCTTAGCCCTTCCACTAATCCCTTCAATAATCCAGGTGGAACATCTCTGGTGACATCATTTTATTAGTGTTGCACCCTCAGTAGTACTTTAATTCTAATAATTAAAAAAGTCATCTGTACACTGTCAGTATCAGTGAACAATAGAAATAATAAACAGCAAAATATAAAATAGGTGAAATATGTACAACGACCCTTGTGCTCATGTTCTATGTATTAGTATCTCAAATGAATCTATTTGACCATTGTAGTATGTACTATTCATCAGGATGGTGATTGTCTGATTTACCTAGCATTTTTATTGGCAACAAAAGGCTGGATAAATGACAATGACATCTAAACCTCATCTACTCAAAACATTTTTGTTGAACAAATACTCTAGGACTTCATGCAATTTAAAATATTTCTTATTCTCATGAATTTGGGAAGTAATTCTGTATAGATAATAATGTATTTTTTGTCTTGTAGGTTTACAATGGTTAGAAAATAAAAATGGCACAAAAAATTTAGGATATAACAATACTGCAATAGCATTTTATTTTATAGTATAATGATTATATAAAAGAATACAGGATAGTATTACCTTTGTGAGTAGATACTTTGTAAACAAGTCATATAAAAGATGTCTGTATATTTAATTTCAAATGAAATGTTTTAATTCTGAGACTTTTAGTGTTTAAACTTTATAGAACAATAACAAAACTATGTTGGTGTTTGCTTTTTGCTGGGGTATATATGCTAAATGTGCTACTGGCACAGAATTATTACTTGGTTTTTTACTACTTGGTGAATACCAGACAGTAGAACAACAATGCATTTTGGGCTGGTTTTATTATAAACACTTTTGGGGAGATATAAGACTCAGGAAGTGAAATTATTTCCCTTTTATTGCCATATAGTGGTCTTGAAGACAAATGTTGAGCATTCCATGTTTAATATTTATATATTGTAGCTCAAATTTCAGGAAACAGATCCTTCTAAGAAAGTTGGGGGGGGGGGTTAGGGTTAGAAATACATTTAACAATCTCCACCAGTAGATACACCTCCCGTAGGGCTGTTGCTAATGGGAAAAAATACTGTAGGTGGAACTGTATCAGATATCAGGGAGAGTGTACTAATATTTGAGTTGAAATGGTGTGCAAAATACTTAATGCCTTTAAATTGTTTTGCTATATTTGATTATGTATTATATATGAGTAAGGTTTTGATTTTAAACCAGAAAATGAAATCAGGATATATTTACCTGATACTGAAACACACATTTTTCTTGCTGCTAGGTGTATTCCAAGTTATATACATGCATTTAGATAGGTGATCTCTTAGATTGAAGTAATTATCCATGTGACAAATGATAGAGTCTCACTTCTGCATGTTTGGTGTCTTTTTGTTACAATGCTAGGGCATTATGATTTGAAAGCGTATGTATATATGTATTTGGCAAATTAAATTAATTTTAATGAAAAGCAGGAAAATTATAGAAACAGTTATAAAATGTTTCTGATTAAATTAATTAATAGTAAATAAGTTGAGATTCTCTTAATATAGAGCCAACTTGATGTAGATTACAAACTGGGAGACTGTGAATTTTAGTACTACGGTAGGGATAAGCCAGCTAGTTGAACTTGGGCTAGTCACTCTCTCTCAGCCCAAGCAATGACAAGCCATGTCTGAAATCTTGTCAAGAAAACTGCAGGGGTTTGTTCAGGCAATGTCCTGAAGGCACAAAAACAAACAAAACAAAACCCAAAAACAAAAAAACCCGAACTCTGTTCTTATGCGTGTGGACATATATGTACTACTTAATAAAGTTTAATGGCTACATGGTCTTTCTTTTTATAGGATCTGATGAAGAATCTGAAGAAAAGCAAGACAGTGAAAAACCAGTTGTATAACAAATATAGCAATTGGAGGTAAGATTAGAGGTTTGGACAGCAACTCTGACATCAACTTTATGTTTTGCATCAGATATTTTACTCTTTATACCAACTGACTTTCCAAAGTATTTGAGCATTCAATTGTAAATTGTTGAACATTTCAGGAGTCTTTGAAATGCTTCTGGGAAAAGACCGAGATACTGGTACAGGGTAAACATTTTCACTCCAGCCTTTTGTTTCTCAGTTTTCCTAACAATCTAGTAAGAAAATTGTATTTTGCAATTAATTTCTTGTATATTAAGTCTCCTGACTATGTAAGTATTTTTCAAAACAAACAATGGTAAATCTACTAGTTGGCTGTATTTATATTACACCGCAGTATAATATTGACTATATTTCAACTTTAGCTAAGGTTCACATGGTTGATTTCTGTACACAAAGAAACAATCTTAAGCACAGAGAGACTTGGGGTGATTTAAATTGAAATATTTTCCCTTTCATACTGAATCCTATAGGTAAAGATAGGCTAATTGTAATATTACATAAAGTATTTTGTTTTCTTTTTCAGAGTGAAAATTTGACTGTGGAGTAGCTTGAAGATTCCCACTCATGGAACTATTTTTTTTAATTTAATTTAATTTTATTTATTTATTTTCACTATATACCATACACCAAAAACTACATAAACATAAATCTTTTCTTCTAACAGAACAGTGCTTTACATTTTAAATATTCTTTACATCTTATTTACATTTTATGTACATCAATAATTATGTCTTTTTCTTTCTCTGTTCTAGCCAATTATAACATTTATTCCAAATTTCATAAAATTCTGACGTCTCCTTGTCTTTTAATTCT